>NC_143253.1:131887556-132193010 GCF_984573655.1 Nuphar pumila
GGGTTACGACGGTGGCGCACAGAGAAATGAGAGAAGAGGGAAAGAGAAAGGAAGGGAAGGTCGGTGACAGCCCGCAATGGTGGTGCCCCTCAGCAAGTAGGGGTGTTGGCGACGATGCGGCTCCAGCGATGGCATCCGGTTGCAGACGGGGAAGGGGAGAAGGCGTCACGGTGGGTCACGACGGTGGCGGCCTCCAGTCGACGCTCAGACGGAGGGGAGACACCGGAACGACACATGAAAGAAAAGGGGAAATGGAAACAGAGGAGGAGACAATGGTGGTCACGACGGCGCCGCGGCTCCAGCCGATCGACAAACAGGGAAGGAAGGAGGAGGAGGTCACGACGGTGACAACCACGCTGATCTCCGGCAGGCACCTAAACTGAGAGGTTTTACAGGCCGCCCTCTTTCCAGTCGGGAAGCCGATTTGGGGGTAATCAGACAGAAAGAGAGAGAGAGAGGGGGAGAATTTTGAGTTCTAATTGCTCTTTTTATATTAAAAAGTAGCGACAGATTAAGGACGAAAACATTTCGTCTTAAACACCATCCTAAATTAGCGACAGAAAAAAGTTGCGACGGAGTTTAAGACAAAATATTTTTGTCGTTAATTAGCGATGAATTTTGAGACAAAATTTTATCCGTCACTAATTTCAGAACTAATTTCAATTTTAAGAACAACTAGTTTTCTCTAATTAATTCATCGCATATTTACGATAAATTATTTTCATCATAAATTTTCATTGCTAATTAACGTTTTTCTTTGTAATGATGTAAATTGGAGACTCTCGTAAAGAAGACTGAACCACATTAAAAACTTGTGTCTCTCTCATGTGTTTTTCCACTTTCTAAGTCTTTTATGGTATCATAGCCCATTAAAGACTTGTAGAGATCGACAATGGCTGGATCATACCCTTTAGCATTTTCTTTTTATGAAGCTCACCCCCTTTATATCACCTACAATTTAAAGGGGTTTGATGGCTCAAGCACCATCTCAGTTTAAATCTAATTCTACTAAGTTGAGTATTACTTCAACTTCTTTTGAGTTGGATCTTGTCTTTTCTTACCAAGCCGGTTCATAGCCAGATTGTCAGCCGCAAGTCTTCTTTTGAGGTCTGGTCTGCTTTAGAGATTTGCACATTCTAGATCTAGAGTGATGCAATTAAAAGCTCAATTGCATGATCTAAATAAAGGTACATATACTATGGGTGAATTCTTCCAAAAGGCCAAAATAGCCCACCAATTAGTGTGGCCTATAAACCCGTTGATGAGTAGAACTCGGTGATGTGTATTCTAAAAAGGCTGCCTAGTGAATACCAGGCTTTTAAAGTCTTTATAGAGACCCGCTTAGATCAGGTGAGCTTAGAAGTGCTTTATGGTCTTCTTTTGATTCAAGAAACCTATATTAATGAATCTGAAGAGTGATCTAATGATCATTTTGGGCTTATTGTGAACACGGTTTCAAGGCCTCCCTTCAATAATCAAAATCAAAACTGCATCAACAATGGGTGTGGTGAAGGACGTGGCCTTCAATTTAGAAACAAAGGTGGTAGAGCTGGTGGTCGGACCAACAATAGTGGTTCCAATAACAACCTTGCCCACAAACCTGCATGCCAAATATGTGAGAAACAAAGGTCATACCTCTCATGTCAAGAAATTTAATCCTCAAGCTTTCATTGTGTCGACCTATGGTGTCTCTTCTTCAGCCTATGGGGATGATAACTAGTACTCTGATCCAGGGGCTACACACTTCATGTGACAAGCGACATCAACAATCTATCCATTCATGCTGATTATGAAGGGCTTGGTGTACAGTTCAGGCTTGTTAATTCACAATATTTGTTCTTCAAAACTTCTTAACAGATTTGAAATGAATGAAATCATATATGTTCCAAAAAAAACCAAGGACCTGTTTTTTGTTGAACATTGTACAAGGGATAATGATGTTTTGTTTGAGTTTCACCCTTATTTTGTTGTGTGAAGCATGAGTGCACATGGAAGATGCTTTTAAGAGGGGAAATAGTGGTGTCTTATCCAAACAAGGAGATTTTCATGAGTGAAAGGGCCATAGTTGATCAGTAACATCAAATACTGACACCCTTTAGTTTTTGCTCAAAAACTTATTGATGATTTTAGTTTATTTTTTGATAAACATATTATTAACAAATGCTTGCCAAAAGGGTAAAAGTCATAATCTACCTTTTACAAACTTATTGAATTATGCTCATATGCCTCTTGAGATTATTTATTCAGATTTATAAGGACCTGCACCCTTAGTTAGCAATGATGGTTACAAGCATCATGAGATTTTTGTTTGTGCATATTCTAGATACGTTTGAATTTTTATGTTAAAAAATAAATCTATTGTGTTGCAAGTTTTTCAACTGTTTAAGTTGCATGTTGAAAATATTCTTGGGCATAAAATCAAATATTTTTATTCATATTAGGGTAGAGAATTTTAAGCTTTGTCAAAATTTGTAAGTGAAAATGGCATAGGACAAAATTACTTGTCCACACACAGACAAACAAAATGGCATGGCTGAAAGGTGACATAGGCATAGTCTTATCCAAATATTGGACCTATGTCTTTAATACTAAGGGTTTGCTTGATAAATAGATTGCCAACAAAAAGTTCTTTTAAACAAGTCTCCTGATGAAGTGCTTTTCAAAAGAAAACCAAATTATTGTTTTCTAAGAGTGTTTGAATCAGCTTGCTATCCTTGTTCAAGTCCACGTAGGAAGCACAAGTTAGATTATAAATAAAATAAATGTGTTTTCTTGGGTTATGCTCGTAGTCATCATAGGTACTACTATGTAAATCTTGCTACAAACAGTCTCTTCATTTGTGGGCATATTGAATTTGATGATCGAATCTCTTCTTATTCAAGAGCTCACCCTCACAATTGGTTAGTAACTTAGTAGTAGCTCCAGAGTGACCCATTATTCCAACTGAAAATCATGAAGAGGTTACAATCTTGAACTGCCGAATAATTCTACGAGTGAAAGTGTTGAAGTCTCTGTTGACAGCCAAAAAGCTGATTTTTTCCCTTACTAGTGACCAGCCTAGTAATTATTCAAAGTCATCTTGGCTCTATTACCAAAATAGAAAATTGCCCTCTTGTAACTAGAACGCATACTATGGTCACACAACTCCATGATGATTATTTAAAACCTAAAGTTAAATAAGCAACACATTACCCTATTCATTTTGCTCAAGACCAGTCAATTTTAAAGAAGCCATTAAAAGTCTCAAAGTGAAAAAAAAAGTGATGAAAAATGAGTTTGATGCTCTCGTTAGAAATCAAACCTGGTCTTTGATTCCAGCTCAACAAGCAAGACATGTCATTGGTTTTTTTGAACTTATAACCTGAAAAGACTAGGCATGAAGACTTGATTGCATTGGCTCAGCCTGCCATACCTACATCTTCGTGTGGCAGCCTAAAACTTCAAGATTAGAGCCCTGTTCCTTAGGCCTATGCTATGCATTGACTTGTGCAAAGGGACAACACCCATGAGAATCTAACCTTGACTGCCCATCACCCTCCATCACAGACCTTGTCCTCAAGATGGAGTGTGCTTAATGTACAAATATTTAAACCATCATATTTCACCTGATCTTTTAATGCCAAGGCCCTATTCCACTATGCCAACCCTCTTTGGGGGCATGGCATGCTGTTGGTTGTAAATGAGTTTTTAAAATTAAAAGAAATATGTGCGAACATAGTTAAGTATTTGTGAAGTTTGCATATTTGAAAGAAAATTCACATATTTTTTTTATAAACTTTTGTATATTTGAAGAATATAAATGCAAACTTAGTTATTGAGGTTTGGGTTTAAAATGATGTTCACAAATATTATTATGCAAACTTGTATCATGCAAACTTTACGAGTTTCACACATGCGAAAGATAAAAAGGTTCTAACAAAGTTGTCTATTTGTGATTTTGGTTATCAGACGAATTTCAACAAAATTGTAAAATTTAAAAAAAAATGTCATTTTTTACAATAATTTTTGTTTTTTAAAACCACTAAATAATAAGATGCAAAATAATAATAAGCTCTATAATAATGACAACTTACTTTATGGAAGGTGGCCTCTCAAAATTGCTAAAGCTAATCATACAATCTGCTCCCACCAAAATGGCCACCATCTCATCACAAGTTTTGAGACATGATCAAGTACGGGATGCATAGGCGGAGCGGGGGGGGGGTGTAGAATTGGGCTGTAGCCCAGTCCTGCCTCCAGGCCTAGTTAAAAATAAAAAATAAAAATAAAAGCCCAGCCCTGATTCCATATGAAATAGATTTTTATCCATTTTTGTAGCCCAGTCCTAGCCCAGCCCTGACGCAGCAAATAGTTTGATTTGTCCATGTGAAATAGATTTTTATTAATAATTCTAGCCATTTTTTATTTTATCTCAAAAAAAAAAATTTTTGAGGGCGCTGCCCTCGAACCCTAAACTATCACACCAATTTTTTTTTTTGCTACACCCCTGTTTGCCCCCCCCCCATGAATCCTAGCTACGCCCATGATTGGATGCTATTCTTCATGTGATGAACAACAACCCAAATTACCATGGTTTATCTCACAGATGAGTTCCAAGCAAAATTCCATAGCCTTTTATCTTGTAGATGAATGGCATCTAAAGCACAAAAAATGAACAGCTGAAAAATAAGAAAAAATGATGGTATTTGGGTTGCCGTTCATCTCAGCGATCTCACAGTTTTTTCACTTTTTGGCCAGATCCCTCCTCTTTTTTTTTTCCATAAGGAATAAGCTGGGGAAGGTCCCTTACCTTTATTAAATTATCAACCGCTGAAGAAAGATTTACAAAATTACAAAAAGAATCGGCCTAAGACGTAACAGAAAAATTGAATACCATGTGACGGAAGTGATAATGCACACATTGATATAGATCTGTCAACGGATCACATATCGGACTTATCATATAAGAGATATTTCAATTGAGAAGATCTATCTACACGAGACAAAGAGAAAGATCTATCTATTTTATTTAGTTATTCAATTAAACCAAAAATTGGTTATTGAAGCAGATAGCAACAACCATTTCATTCATGCGCATCTTTTATTTTAGGTGCACCAAAACCTCTAGTGGAATAACAAGCCATTCAGTTTTACGCTGAGTTCAAGCTATAACAGGTCGAGAAAATGAAAGCCCAAAATTGACTCGTACAACTTAAAGGGTGTTTTATAATTAAAAAAATTCTCTACATAAAATTACATAACAAAACACCCAAACCAGCCGGATCAGGTCTGATATCCAGCACAAATCATAACTCAAACCCGCTCCTCATGTTACTGGGGCCAGGTTCATGCCAACCCGAAAAATAGTCCGGTCAGCATTTTTGCGCATTCATGGATTCCTGTCTTTAGGTCGGGTTGACAAAAACCCGACCCATTGAGAGCCCTAGAATGGCGCAACAAATAGTACATAAAGTATTGCCTACTTAACCTGTCTTCTTACACGAAATGTATTAGCGGTACAGCCAGGTCATGGTTTATACGAATCCAAGACCAAGTTCCAAACACGCAGTTAAGTCCAAATCCAATTAAGTAGATCTGAATCCAAATGCAAAATTTATTATATCTTATTATCGTATCCAGTAAAAATAGTTTGAAAGCATATATTTTACATGGAGCTTGTAAATTGATTGAATTTGATCTGGACCTGAATATAGTTCCCATAGAAAATATTGATCCTGTTTTTAGCCAGAATCCAAAAGAGTCTGACCATATAAGTTTGGAATCCAATCCAAAAACATTCAGATCCTGTTTTAAGATCCATATCTAGAAACGATGTACACATATCTGTGGCTCCACCATTGTTAAATCCTTAAAATGAGGCTTTGAAACACTACCTTACTGTAACATGCTAATTGGATCTGGATACATTAAGGTCTTGGCTTAACCAATTAAAAAAATATGGCCAATCTGATTGCCCCGTATAAATCCATCTATGTTTTGCTAGTACCCAAACCCGAACAGACCTCAAACCGAACTGTTTACATCTTTGGGTCATGTTTCCGGATTTTCAAAAGGGTCTCAAGATCCATTGAAGTGCATTGCAGGCAAAGGAACTTGGGGCGATTGTAGCAAAGAATATTCTCACGGTGGACCTATCCGAAATTCCAAATCCAAACAGGCTGACGTGAAGAGCACGTTTCATAAGGTTATGCATGGCCCCTCAAATGTAGAGGTGGCCATTGGGTCGGCCCAATTATTATCGGACTTGGGCTAATCGGTTCTTGTCGTCAGGCCAGGCCGGGGCCCATTCAAATTTTATTTGGGGTGGGCCCAATTAAAACCCCAGTTAATAGTTGGGCTCGGTCTACAATCTGTAGCTTGGGTCCGGCTCATATTATGTGTTTTATTTATTTTTGAATTAAGTTTATAAATATGATCTGCATGGTTTTTAATGTCAAAAACATGTTATTTGATCACCCAATTGTATTGTCCAAGTGGTTAGCGGAGTTCTTCTCAAGTGGTTTAGACCCTTCTTGCCTATGGTCAATTTTTCTTGGGATCAAACCAATGGCTTGCTTGGTGAGTGTTCTTTGCCAGCTAGGACGCCCACCTAGGGTTTACTATATAAGAGAGGCTCATTAAGTGACCTTTTTGCCTAGGCAGGTTCCCCGTCATAAAATATTAATCATGATAAAAAAATTAATAAAAAGTCCAGACCAAATTTCAATAAATACTAAAAGCCCATTTTCGATTCAAATCAACACATTCAAACTTATTCAAATCAATTTTAACTGGAAAACGAGACAAGGAGCTTGACAAGCTAAGCTAAGAGCCAACTCTTTTAGGTAAATGAGTTAGCACAAACATGGAAAGCTCAACTTGGCTTAGCTCATATAGGCTCATTTTACATAATATATATTATATACAATGTGCATATTTATGATACATAAATGATATATTTTTATATATTATCAAACTTTAATAAAATACTTAAAAATATTGATAGGCTCGTAAAGAGCTCAGGCTCCGTGAGTGTACCCTTGACAAGTTGATGCCGACCTAATTTCTTCATACTCAGATCCATATCCAAACCTCCAAGCACTGAAGTTCATGGGTCTCACCATTGAGGTGCCACCTGACCCAACTGTGGGATGCCCCCGTGATGATTAGTCAATGGTGGTTCAGTGGGACCCACCTCTTTTAAAGCCCATGAAAATCATGTATGGGGGTCTCGAAGTCTCTAAAAGAATATAAGGGGAAAACCTATTTTCGGGCTGGTCTAAGTAGGCTTAATCAAGAATAGTCTAGCTTGCTTGGGCATTACTAAAAGTAGTCTTAAGCTTATTTTAGTTTTATGTAGTTTTAGGTCTTCAATTAAAGCTTATATTGTAACTTGTCTAAACATTATGTGCCCTTATTGAGTTATATAAAGAGGCCTAGTTTGAGCTTAAGAATGATAAAAATGAATTAAACATTTGAGTCTTTGTCTCTCATCTCTCTCAAAACCGTCTCTCTCTTTTAAAGATGACTCTCACTCTTGATAGCTCGAGTCCCTACCTTCTGATTAGTTCCTCTCTCAAGGGTTAGTCTCTCTCATGTGTAGGTGTGTTGGTTCCTTGTGGTCTAACTCACTTCGGTAGACTAAGGCTGCAATCAAGACGTATCTTCATCTGGCGATTCAAACCTGAGTCATTGACGATCTCACCTTATCCAAGTTGATTTTGTAAAGCCTTAGCTTATTCTCATCTAAACCAACCCTGTAGCATACCTCAACCACGTCTGCCAAGCCTCAGTAAGTCATCCAAGACCTTTATCTTAACCCAAAATGAGTTTAGAAGCCCACAAACTTAATTTAGCTTAAACCTTATTTCTGACGTACTCTGAAAAATAGTCAGACATCATAAAATATTTATTTTGTAACCATAAGATGTTTCAGTCTCAAATTTGGACCTAGTATACTTAAAGGTATCTAGTTTCATCCTTCAAAAAATTATGATTTATTGAGCTCTCTGCAAAAAGACCTTGATTTTACAAGTTGGTTTGTTTGTCCCCAAAACCTAGTATGTCTCTGGCCTATCATGTTTGTCTCGCTACTTGTCCAACTCATATCTCCATGTCCCTGTATTGGCGTCCCCTCAATTTTTAAACCATCATACCTAATAAAAGGTGTTTAAAACCATCCCTTAAAATTTATGATTTTTTTGTGGTCTCGATTGAGCACACTAATTTTTCTACCGAACTTTTTCATAATCCTGTACCTGATTTGATACATTGACATAACTGCTACGTAAAAATTCATAACTAGAGCATATTAACACATAAAGTGGTATTCGAGTGAACGATGATTTGTTTTTCTAATTAAAAAAAGATGCCTTCATCACAAAAACCGTTAAGAAGGAGAGCAAGACCAAGCTTATTCGTGTGAGAAACCACATGTACGGGCTCGAGGCTAGCTTACAACATATGTCAAGCTTATTGCAGCAAATCCAAGTGAGTGTCTAAGACGCGCAACAACTCTAACCTATGGCCCAAGGTGAAATAGTCATGAGAAGTGTGTTAATTCTTCGACATGCGAATCAACCTCAATGCCGCAACACGCAGAGCAAACCGTTGAGAGCGATCTTGTTGTCCACGAAGTCGACATGACTCCCAAATGAGTGTTAGGTGGAGGTTGCAACAAAGAAAGTGACATCCATCATTCCTTCTCTCTATTAGACAAACCCTAGCTCATCTAAGTGTCAAGGGAATTCTCGAACATCCCGTACTATGCTATAAATGACCACACTCTCTGTAAGATCATATGGCCATAAGTAACTGTTGGAGTGGCTATTCCAACAGTTACGTTCCAAGAGAAGTGTTTCTTGAACAAACATATTTCAAAAGAAGAGTCTCTTGAGGGATGAAGGGATTTCTCCAAGGGGTTGTGTCCCAAAATCTTGAACTCTCTTTTTTGTCTATAAATGCAAGTGAAACAATGTATGAAACATACAACACATGATACACAATAATTCATATCATAGAAAGGAAGAGGGTTGAGAGTTCGGACCCCCTTGGCGATTTCGAGCGTAACTGCGAGGCCTTCATCCCACTGCAAATTCGGATCTGTACGAAATAGCTTCTCAACATTGGTATCAGAGCGTGGGTTGTGCAGGCTTCACAGGTCCCTGTCGGTGAAAGTGTGCACATTGGTATTTCTGCATCGCCATCACCGAAAAAAACAAAAAAAACAAAACAAAGAGCAAAATCAAACAGAAAATTAGCAAAAAAAGGTCAGTCTTTATTTTTGCTCTGTTTTGGGCAAATCAGTGAACCAGGGTTCTCGATTGTGGAAACTCGAAATAAAATAAAATTGGGTTACCTCTGTTTACACTCGTCGGAACCGACGCGGGTGGTAGGCTGAGAAGAAGCGTTGCACGATAGGGCTCTTTGCCAAAAACCACGACAGTCGGTTCTGTGAAGGGCTCAAACCGCCAGCCACCCGTGGAGAAATCTGTCGTCGGAAAGGGTGAAGGGGATGAATCGCAGAAATTTGGGGATTTTAGAAACACCCCAAAAATGAAAAACAAAATTTGCAAGAGAAAGAGGGCTCGTCTCCCTCTTGCCTCTCTCTATGCATTCCTCTCACCATCGGCTGACGACTTGGGGTTCACTATGAGGTGATCTACCCAAGGAAAGGGGCTCGACCCACCGAAGATCGCTTGCATCGGCATATAAGGGGCAACAGCTGAGCCGTTTTGACAAAAAAGAGAAAACAAAAAAAAATGAAGGGATTAGAATTTTGCTCATCTCTTATTCGATCGGTTTGGTGACCGTATCCATCATCAGAGGTGCCAACAGTGGCGCATCGTTGCTGGGGACTGTTGGCTAGATTTTTCCAGCCCTTAAAACCCTCGTCGGCGGAGGTCTTCAGACAGACGGCCGTCGGTCACCCAGTCTGTTGCAGCATCTTGCCGTCAACTGAAAGTCGGGTTTAGTGTGTCTGGATAGGCCAGAGGAAGACGCTGGAGGCGGGCGCCGTGAGTTGCCGCTTGACCGATGCCTTGGTCCATCTGCAGCGGCAAACAAAACAAAACAAAACAATACAAAAAAAAGGAGGTAAAAGAAGAAAGGAGAAAGGATTTCTGGCATACCTGAGAATCGTCGGCAGGCAAGAGGGAGTCAATGAAAGTTTTTTGCCGAAAAATCAGACACGACTCTGGCGGGCAGTGGCAGCGGTGGCTTTCTCTGAACATTTTTTTCCTGAACTTTCTTTTAACGAAAAGGAACCCTAGTCGGGTTCCTCTTTGTTTTAACGTATAAGTTAAAAAAAAATCATAATAAACTTGATATTTATTGCAAATTTTGAAAAAGAGCTTACATTTTCTTGAAAAACAGAAAAAAATGTTTCTTACTTTTCAGAAATTTCAAAAGGGTGGTTCTTTTCTTTTCTGTTAAAATAAGAAAATCTCTTAATTTCGGAAAGGCATTGATTTTTTTTTAAATTACAGGAAGAGGATCAAACATTTTTGTTTAACTCAAAAAATTCTATTTTTGAGGTTTCTGTTTCCAGTTTTGCTTAAAAAGGCTTCTGCCTTTCTGGAAATTGTAGAAAAGTATTTAAACTTTCTGATTAACTCAGAAAGTTGCAGAAACAGGTTTCTGTGTTTTTTTTTACACAGAACCCCTCTTAAATACTTTCTGAAAATTACAGAAAAGTGTTTCTAAGTTTCAAAAAACCACCTATTACTTATTTTGTTCAAAAAGTGCTTAAATTTAGCAATTTTTGTGAGTTTCTTGCATACTTAAAGATCGTATTGCATGATAAACTAGTTTAGAAGGATTAAAACTAGTTATATTTACAAATATTAGTTAAAATATACTTTATTAATTCTTATATTTGTTCGTAATTAGGAAAATGGCAAATTGAGTAGTTAAGGCTGAGTTGTCCAAAATCGAAAAACTCAATGGGACGAATTTTGGAATGTGGAGAAGAAAAATGGAATATCTATTGACACATGACAAGACCGTATACATATTGAATAATGTGAAATCTTCATTAACTGATAAATCAACTGAAGAAGAGAATAAAGGTTACAACAAGTTTATTGAAGATGATCAACTTGCTCGATCAACTCTTCTAACATTTATGCAAGATGATCTCATCCGAGTATTTGAAAATTTTGACACTACGAAGAGAATGATGGAAGAAGTCAAGAAAAAATATGATATGACTTCAGAAACCCATATTCAACTTCTTCTAGAGCAGTACAACTCTTGCAGGATGAAAGAGTTAGATAACGTAGTCGATCATGTGAATCGAATGCTGGTAATGGCTAAGGACTTAGCCATAAAAGGAAATGATATTTTCGAGCGCATACAAATTTCTACTGTATTAAATAGTTTTCCTTCAACATGGAAGATGGTGTCGATTGCCATGAGATTAAACCAGAAAAGCCTTACTTTAACAAAGCTCCCTCTTCAATTAGCTCTTGAGTACAAACACATGTCAAAAGACAAAAATGGAGAAGTTATAAATACTCAAGAATCCTTCCCAACAAATTCTCACAAGTTCAAGCCTACAGGCACATTCTTCAAGAAATTTAAGAAGAATAAATTCAACAAGAAGCGTCCAGTGCAAACCAAGAACTCCAAGACTGCAATTAGGGGAGCATATTTCTCTTATGAAAAAGTTGGGCATTTCAAGAATAATTGCCCAAATAGAACCAAGAAAGATACTCCAGGAAAGCAAGCAAATGGAGAACGGAAATTAGTATATACTGTATCTGAATCACTGATCGCAGATAGTGATCTCTCCGGGCGGTGGATAGATTCAAGGGCGACGCGACGTGTATCTAAGACAAAGGAAGGACTTGTGGAAATGAAGGAGTTGAAGCCTGTAGATCATAAGGTGTATATGAAAAATAACACCTATAGTGATGTGGTCGGGATAGGGACCTATAGGCTTTAGGTAGAAGAGACCAGTCTCCTACTAACAAATGTACTTTATGTACCTTCCATGAAAAAGAATTTTTTAGCAGTGAGAGACTTTGTTAAAAAGGGCTTCGAAATCCGCTTTCGGGGTGACAAGGTCACTATTGAGAAAGATGGAAAAGTGAAGCTCACGGGTCACTATGATGCTGACCATGGTCTTTTTCGTCTTAATGTAACTCCTTCTATAAGTAATGCAATGAATATTTCTGGTTATATTGATTGTGCATTTAATGTAGATGCATATTTATGTCATTTAAGGTTAGGGCATGTAAATATCAATAAAATGAAAAGAATAATTCACATGGGTTTACTACCTTCCCTTAAAAATGTGGAATTTAAAAAATGTGAACCATGCATATCAGGGAAAATGACAAGAAAACATTTTCCTAGAGGAAGTAGGTCATGTGATTTGTTAGTTCTGGTACACACAGATATTTGTGGACCTTTAACCGTAGAAATACATGAAAGAAAATCATATTTCATCACATTTATAGATGATTACTCTATGTATGTATACATATACCTAATTTCTAAGAAATCAGAAGCTCTAAAAAAGTTTAAGGCATACAAACATGAAGTTGAAGGATTATTAGAAAGAAAAATTCAGGTTATTAGATGAGATAGAGGAGGTGAATATAACTCTGATGAGTTTAAGACCTTATGTACTGATAATAATATAACTCCTCATACAACGGTGCCTTATATGCCATAACAGAATGGTGTAGCAGAACGAAGGAATATGACTTTAATAGATATGACAAGATCCATGTTGGCACATGAAATCTTTCCAAAAAACTTTAGAGAGAAGCAATTTGTACTGCCATGTATATCTACTCCACATGAATTATGGACTGTTAGGAAGCCAGACTTGAGTCATTTACGAAAGTGGGAGTCATTTGCTCATGTGTTAATTCCTAGTCAAATGAGAGACAAGTTAGATAATAAAACTATCAAATGCATCTTCATGGGATACCCAAATGGATCAAAGGGATATCGTCTATATAATCTTGAAAAAGGATTTATAGAGAGTAAAGATGTAGAATTCTTGGAAACTCAAGAAAGCATTTTCAATCTTGAAGATGATGATATTTTTCTGGATATCATAAATGATCCTGAGATACCCATTCAAGATCTAGAGCATAACGATCCAGTTGTGAATAATGAACAAACTTTACAACCAATAACTGGACAAAAAATAACAAGAACTCCTCCATCGTATTTGAATGTTTATTATACATTCTTGGGTGATGAATTATGTTATTCCATGCATTTAGATGAAACTCTTGATAACTTGAGTTTTAAAGATGTGGTTGCTTCTAATGAATCTGAACTCTGGAAGGAAGCAATGAAAGATGAGTTGAACTCCATAGAAAAGAATGGACTTTGAAAACTAGCTACCTTGCCTAATAGATATAGGGCAATTGATAGCAAATGGGTTCTCAAGAAGAAACTCAAGGCAGATGGATCTATTGATAGATTCAAGGCTAGATTAGTTGCAGAAAGCTATACTCAATGAGAAGTGATTGATTATGAAGAAACTTACTCTCTTGTTGCCAAAATGACATCTATTCGTATTATTTTGGCATTGGTAGCTTATTTTGATCTTGACCTATATCAAATGGATGTGAAAACGATATTTTTAAATGGTGAATTAAATGAAATTATTTTCATGCAACAACTAGAAGGTTTTGAAATTAAAGGTCAAGAAGATAAAGTATACATGTTAAATAAATCCTTGTATGGACTTAAGTAGTCACCAAGACAATGGTATTTAACTTTTCATAATGCTATAACCAAATTGGGTTATGAGGCAAATAGTCTGGATCACTGTGTATATGCCAAGAAAAGTGGGAGTAAGTTTACTGTGTTATCCTTATATGTTGATGATATATTAATTACAGAGAATGACATAGACATGATAAGTTTGACTAAATCATGGTTAAGTTCTCGATTTAAAATGAAGGATATGAGTGAGGCTTCATATATCCTTGAAATTAAAATTCACAGAGTTAGAAAATCGAGATTGTTATGTCTGAGTCAAGAAAAATATTTTGACCACATTCTAAAGAAATTTAGAATGGAAAGTACCAAGGCAAAAGGTACTCATGTAGTAAAAGGCCCAAAACTAAGTAAGAATGACTGTCCAAAAGATGGACAAGAAAAGTTGAATGTTCTCTATGCTCAGGCAATTAGGAGCTTGATGTATGCAATGCTTTGTACTAGACCTGACTTAAGCTTTGTTGTAAGTCTAGTAAGTAGATATCAAAGTAACCCTAGGCTCTCTCACTAGAAAGCAGTGAAAAAAATTTTTCGATATCTAAAAGGAACTAAGAAACTTAAGCTATGCTATTAGTCAGATAGTTTAAAGCTTGTAGGATACTCAAATGCTGACTTTGCTGGTGATATGGATGAAACAAAGTCCACCTCTGGTTATGTATTTATGTTAGGAGGTGGGGCAATTGCATGGTCTTTCAAGAAACAAGGGTGTGTGACACAATATACCCATGAAGCTAAGTATATTGCCTGTAATATGGTGACCACATTTTGTGTGTGGATAAATCGTTTCTTAAATGAGTTGAAATTGGACATTCCAAAAGATCCACTTCAACTATATTGTGACAATAAAGCTGTTATAAAACTAATACAAACATGAGCAAATAGCTCTAAAAGTAAGCACATTGAAGTTAAGTATCAATATATTCATGATATGCTTATGAAAAAGGAAATAACAGTGGACTATGTTCCTTCAAGTGACATGGTAGCAGACCCGCTAACCAAGGCAATCATTGAGGATGTTTTCACTAAACATGTAAGTCAGATGAGACTCAGATATGTCTAAGTGGTAAATGAGTAAAGATTACTAAGAAAGTGTGTATGCAAGGTTCCGATTGAGAACAAACATATAAACACAGGGGTGAGTAAAGATTACTCAGATAGTGTGTATACAAGGTTTCGGTTGAGAACAAACATATAAACACATGAAGTCCCTTATGGCCAAGTGAGAGATGTAAGATCATATGGCCATAAGTGACTGTTGGAGTGGCTATTCCAACAGTCACGTTCCAAGAGAAGTGTCTCTTGAACAAACACATTTCAAGAGAAGAATCTCTTGAGGGATGAAGGGATTTCTCCCAGGGGTTGTGTCCCAAAACTTGAACTATCTTCTTTGTCTATAAATACAAGTAAAACAGTGTATGAAACATACAACACATGATACACAACAATTCATAGTATAGAAAGGAAAAGGGTTGAGAGTTCAGACCCTCTTGACGATTTCGAGCGTAACTGCGAGGCCTTCATCCCACTGTAAATTCGGATCTGTGCGAAATAGCTTCCCAACACTCTCGTGGTGACCGACCTATTGAGGAGGAATCATGCTCCTTTAACATTCATAAATGTTGTGAGGAGAAGCCCCAATATGAGCCTTCCCTTGCTTGTTGTATGGCCCTCGCAATGATCAAAACGTGGGAGGTGGGTGCATCGGCCCTCTAATGTGTAATAGTGATCTCTTCTCGCAAAGCACCATAAAAGAACAACTTGGCATGTGGGTTGCGTTGTTGGAGCTACCGAGCATGGCTACCCCATTCATCAAGGACCTCGAGCTGGATATTTTCTCAACTGTATTAAGTTTGTCCTTTTTTAGCGTGACCAACTGCATCCCGTTGCATATAAACCTTGCCAAGGAAAAGAGGCACCAGGGTGGTTCGGCCTTAGCTCCGACTACCGACCAGATGGGCCATGAATGGCTTGATCTTGACAATGTGCTCTACCCTAACATTGATGTTGATGCCGTTCAAGGTCTGCTGGCTCAAAGTCTGGTCCTTGTTGGTCATGACCTTGGAGACAGCGGCATCTTACTGAGCACACTCGAACTGGCCTTGTTTTTTGAGTCCAGACCTGGACTCGTACCAAGGCCAAATGCCGGAGGATCTCACGCTGTGCTCAACTCTTTTGGTTGAGGAGCTCAGCCTCATTCTGAAAATTAAAAAGTCTAAGGCTTGGTCTGATCATAAAGCTTCTCAATCCATGGAGGTGTCGTGACAACACTGAAGGTCCCACCCAGATGGGGGCTTTGCATCACACGTCGATGCCCAGGGACCTGGACCTGGACCTGGACCTGGACTTATGGCGTAAGGGTACCAAGCAACTTTGTCTCATCTTTACAGGTGGCAGCAAATAACTGTTTTTAGACGAGATTCTTGTGGTCACGCAGGTCGACTCGGAAAAATCTACTTCGACCTTTTTCTTTTGTTAAAGCCGCGACCACTGGCTGATCCAACAGGGGACCGCACCCACGTGTTCACCATCAGCAAAAGGAGCGGGCAGAAAATATAAAGAGAGCAAAAATGAACTCGTCGGATTAATGTGACCAACAGACAATCCAAATATCAAGCCCCCACTCTTAAAGCAAACTCAGATCCAAACTGATTAGACCCAACCGAACCGGGCTCAGTTTTAATAGAGACACGGGTTGGGTCAGGTTCAAAGCTTGAACGCGTTTTAAAGAAGGGTTGGTCCTTGGGTATCGCGCCATGAAAGCCTTGTATTGGAATGGAAACAATGTCTTTATGTACTGCTGTGTTAAGGATGGAATTGTTAAAAAAATACCCTCCTGTGAATGGTGTTAAAATACGGTACTGAAGTTGCCAATTTCAATACCAATGCAGTCTTTTGGGGTTGAGAAAACCAAAACACAATGCTCCTCAAGTCAAACAGCAGAAGACGCAGGGAAAACCGTAACACACCTCCAATTCAAGTATCCCAAACACTGCTTCTTTCCGTTCTCTCTATATCCAATCTAAACGCACAAAATTTGAAGGGGAGTCGGTCACAAGTTCAAAACCTGGATGCCAAACGGACTCAATCCAGTATGCCACTTTTATGGATTTTGGCTGTTTCCATCTGATCCAGATCCGAGATTCTGATCTGTTTGCTTCAGTATTAACAAGCCATCTTTCTTTTGTAAGACTTTGATGTGTGTAATTTCCAAACCCTAATTAAAACCGTATCTGATGGGACCCGAACAAAAACGAACTTGACTACGTAATAACTCGCAAGGATACTTCAAGTTAAGCCGTATCGTACCCCTTGTACACTATTCTTAATGGAAAACTGCACAAAAATTAACGTGTCCCGTATCCTTCTTTTCGTGTCCAAACGAAAGAGGCTACAGAGAAGCGAGGAGATTTCGAGGGCAAACTTACGTATCTGTGTCAAAAGGGCAGCCAGTACCATCGAGACTTGTTTTTCAAATTCGCTAGAGAGTCAAGTAACAATTTTCCAAAAAAGGAAAGTAAGACACAAAAATGGAAATAAGCAAAACTAAATTCTCTCTCCGTGATTCGTGCGATGTTTTATAAAGCGTCCCTGCTGTTTCACTCTTTCCTTCCTCCTACATCTTTCTCGTTCTAGTCGATTTTCCTTTTTTTAACAATTAATCTAATGAAAATTTGATTTGGGTTAAGAGCGATCAGAGTAGATTTTCTTTTCTTTTACTTTTTTTTATGTAATATATATTTTACAGCTTGACCATTGCTTGACTTCGGGACGATCTTGGTCGGAGAAGATGATTGATTGGTGTTTAGTTATTTCCGGAATTAGATATTGGGTATGAATGGTTTCTTTGATTTGGTCGAGTCATTGAGATGATCCTACACGGTGGTCCATTTTTGAATGATGATTTGGTAACTATCTTTCCTTTTTGATCGATTTTGGTGAGTTAGAAATGGTTTCCCTAAGATGGTGTCAGTCGGATTCCGGTAATGATGGGCTTCGAATCGAATATGGAGGGGAGTGATGCATGTCACTGATTCAGCTGGTGGTATGGAGTTCAAGAACGAGAAGCTTGTGAGGTAACAATTTTCGCTAATTCTTGGTATGGTGACTTATTTCTTGTTAGCATTCGACTTCTTTGTTGAACGGATTCATCGATTAAATGATTTTTTTTTTAATTAGGAGTTTATGTTGGTTTTTGGTTGAATCATGCAATTTAGTGGATTTCATTACTTAGAATTCGAGATTCGTGTTACGAAATGTTTTCGTGCAATTCTGTGTGAGTGTGAGCTATGGTGGGTTTTCTTGGTATCAGATTTTATCCTTCTGAGAAGAATTCTAGGCTCTCTTGGGAGAAAGATGATGCACCACGCAAAGCAACATTTAAATCTTTTGATATGGCAGCTCCATTCCTGAAACCGGGGAGTTTCGGTCACTTTGGTGGATCTTCATCCGCCGCGAAATCAAAGGTCTTCTCCGAGGACCACGAGCCATGGAGGCGGCGAATTTTCGATCCCGGCAGCGGGCATGTTCTGATGTGGAACCACATTTTCCTTATGTCGTGTTTGGTAGCTCTGTTCCTCGATCCCTTGTACTTCTACCTTCCATCGATCGGAACACAGTCGCCGTGCATCAAAACGGATTTGAATCTACGCATTGTGGTAACCATCTTCAGAACAATCGCAGACATATTCTACTTCTTGCACATGCTGATCAAGTTCCGAACTGCGTATGTAGCACCAAGCTCGCGCGTGTTTGGCAGGGGTGAACTTGTCATGGATCCTAAGAAAATTGCCATGAGATATTTGAAATCTGATTTCCTTATAGATCTGGTTGCAACTTTGCCCCTTCCTCAGGTATGATTTCTAGAGATTTATGCAAGAAACGCCGTTTGGTTATTGGGTTCTCTTTGATTTTACTTGGTTCTTTATGCATAGAAATGTTAGGAGTATTTCAATCATACAGTTGACAGTGGCATGCTATCTGTGTGAGTATATAACGTGCAAATAATTTGGCTTCTCTTTAGTACATAACGTGCAAATAATTTGAAAACCTGGCTATATGTTTGGAGTTCTCTTTTTTCCTTGGCATTGGCTAGAACATTCAGATAATATTGTTACTTTTTTATTTTGTTCATCTTCTATCTTTTGCGGTATGTGGTAGTTGGATATATTGTTTTGGACCTGTTGGCCTTGGTCCTATACTTTGATCTGCTGGTTTGGGAGCTTACCTAATTGTCCTTAATGGAGCACGCTCACATAATCTTGCTGTATGCTGTTATATACAGAAAATGAGTTACATGTTATGTTTGCACATTATGTGGGAAGAGGTGGAAACATGACATATTTTATACCAAATTTAAACTGCATCATATATTTACAGTAATTAGAACTGTTCAAAATTTGAAGATGATCATCAGTATGCATTACCCCATCTACAAGGAGTCATCCTTGATATTTGAAGATAAATATTGTGAAAAAGTGATCTTAATACAACTCTCTCACCGTCAAGTGTTTTGAATATCAGTAGGTTAAAACTTAAAATAAGCACAAAATATTTCCTTAAAAATGAACTAAATCTAATTATAGTTAGTTGAAATACAGATTATTGGTTCAAAAGAGTGCCCTTTAATGAGAACATATGTTCTAGCCATTGGTAGCTTTTATTCTTTTGCATTTCAAATGGATATATTTTTCTACTTTTTGAAGCACATTGACAGGTTGGGATATATATATATATATATATATATATATATATATATATATATATATATATATATATATATATATATAGAGAGAGAGAGAGAGAGAGAGAGAGAGAGAGAGAGAGAGAGAGAGAGAGAGAGAGAGAGAGAGAGAGAGATGTGTATCTTCGAGGCTATTTATTTCCCAGTCCTCTTTAGAAAACATACTTGCATGTGTTTTTTGTTTAATCTAAACCCATACGTGTGATCTCTACTCTTTATTTAGTAGAATGCATGTATTAGCTTAAGCATTTTGATGTTTAGATGTGTTTTTAGCTCAATGTAAATCAACGGTATATATTGCACCAAAAACTTGTTTAACTAAAAATCAAGAATTTTTGTTAAATTGATTTGATCCAGTAAATAAGCAATGATAAACACATGTACAAGTTTGGATTAAGCAAAAAACTTGCACATATATGTTTTCTAAAGAGGTCCGAGAGAGTCTAGGAGAGAAATGGTTTGGAAGATGCACATCATTCTCTCTCTCTCTCTCTCTCTCGATATATATATATATATATAAAACCAGTCCTATCATGATAACATCTTTGAAGATTGTTTCTTATCTGGCATGCTAATTGTTGGGGCAGAATTTGTTATTTGAGAAGATAAACTCTAAGGCATATTCTTTTGTTATTTTGCTTTGTGAAGCCACATTTGTATCTTTATCTGAAGTAAAATTTTTATTAGAATCTGACTATCAAGGTGCCTATCTGCAGATGGTCATCTGGTTTATTATACCCGCAGTAAGAAACTCCAATGCTGAACACAACAACAATGCACTAGCATTGATTGTTCTATTCCAGTATGTTCCCAGATTGTATTTGATTTTTCCATTGAGTGCTCAAATTGTCAAAGCCACCGGTGTTGTTACAAAGACTGCTTGGGCGGGAGCTGCCTACAATTTGCTTCTTTACATGATTGCAAGTCATGTATGTATGATATCAAAATTTGTCATTTTCATCTTACTTACATGTAGGAAAATCCAGATAAATGGTCTCCTACTTTCAGATCATTCATTTTCTGTGATATTTTAATTCCTTAATTTGTTTAATGTCTAAATTTACCTGAGCCAACATATCCAAAAATAACTTTTATCTGGCATGTAGGTCTTGGGCGCATCCTGGTATCTGCTTTCTGTTGAGCGACAGAATACATGCTGGAAAAAAGAATGCAGGAGAGAAGGTGCTTCTGTCTGCAAGCCTGGATTTTTATACTGCAACACATCCAATGATCGTTATCGTGAGATTTGGGCAAATGTTACACAAGTGTTTGCTAATTGTGATCCCAGTAACAGCAACAGCAGATTCAATTATGGCATTTTTGGGAATGCCTTGAGCAACAATATTGTCTCAGCAAATTTCCTTGAGAAATACTTTTACTGCCTGTGGTGGGGTTTGCAGCAACTAAGGTAAATTTCAAGTCTGAGCAGTTTCATTGATGATAGCAGTGGAATCAGATTGCCTGCACAAGTGTACAGGAAATTTGGAAGACCATAAATTTAAGGGGTGTACGGTTGCACGTGTTAGGAGAAAAGCATTTTGAACACAGCCATTTTCAATGGAATTCACAATAGTTTGTATATCTCACTTAGTGACATGCCTTTGTGCATATATGTGAACTGCTCAAAACTTACCAAATGGTTGAAAGTTGCAAATCACGGTAGTTATCTATACGCGTTTCATCTGAAATGCATTAAAAGTGTTCATCCAAACACCTTCCAAAATAAATGTCAAGTCCACATTGTTTTACATGCAGAATTAGCTCTATACTATTGTTTGACATTCTGTGGTGCTTCGAGATTGCTGTTCTCTTTCTCTCTCTTTGACTGATTCAATAACAGTTGCCAAGTTTTATTCACGTGTTGCAATTCCATTGGCTCACAATATGCAACAATTAATGGCCAAATGGATGAAGTACTACATACCCTCGTATTTTGAAAAGGCTACAACAGTCTGATGAAGCTTCCCTAGACATTAAATGTATTCATGGGTAGCAGTTATGTCCCTTTCCATATTTTTGAATTGGAAAGTTCTGTTCTTAGATATGAGGGCTGGAAGTCTGTACCTTCTGTAAAAAAAAAAGAACAAAAGAGTTTTTCTGCATGCATGATAATGATAATATTTTTGGGATGTAATCGGTGTTGAAAACATCTATAATTTTGATTGCCACAAACAAATTGAAGCTGAGTTCTGGGAGATGTCAAGGTACCGTTATGATCATAAATAAGGAGAGGAGAAAGTCGCAGTACTGATCATGGCCAACATTCATGTCAGACACATTGATTTGAGGGTGCCACCATGCACAATGATGGGAAAGATCCATATCATGTTTGCAAATGGCTCCACAGGTCTGATGAAAATACCCTTAAAGATATGGTGGGATATGAAGATGGCAGTCTACATGTTTTAAGGATTGAGAAATTGGCTCAGTTATTGAAAATATAGATCGATTTCCTACATGTTATATGGTTGATTAACACAAATTTAAACTTTTTACGGGATGGAAGAGAAAAAAAAAGAATTGTAACACTCATGGGCAAAAAGAGCCATATTATATTGGTTATTTTTTTCCCACCAAATGTGCTAAAACACTGATTGGAGCTATTAGCTTCAAATCTTCTTTCCACTTTTCAACCCAGTCTCTCTGCTTGGCTATAAGGAGGGACGGTGACTTCTGTACTTCCTTGGATGTGGGGATACTCAATAGTGTTCTCTGTGTTTTCTTGGATGTGGGGATACTCAATTGTGTTCTCTTCATTGCAAGTTGGAAATGATTTATTAAATGTCAGTGACAATGTAAAGGTTTTCTCTCTTAGTGATAGCACCCCTTGTAACATGAGTTAAGGAGGTTGGTGCAACCTCAGAATCTAAGTCGAGTAGGGACCATAAAATGATTTTCCTTTTTTTGGTTTTAACAATCAACTATTTCATTGGTAAAAAATAAACCAAAATATTGGTTTCCATTGGAAATTATTGGAAATATGCTAAGAAAAAGGAGGAGAAACCATGAAGTAAACATTGGAGAGGATAAGCCCCCTTCTATATGTGGGTGTCCCGTATATTATTATTTATTATTAATGTTAAGTGCCCTTATAGGTACACTTTGTTAACTGTTCTTGTTATGCTCATAAGATAGAAGTTGTGGCTTTCTTGAGCATAAAAAAACATCCAGGTACACAAATGATTCAAGGGCTCTTATATACAACTAAGACTGTCTTCTAGACCATCTCAGTCCTGGACTTAAACTTGTTTGATGGAAGACATATCTTTAGCACTGTAAGAACTTCTTGAGTCTATATACAGCTAACACTATATCGGCTTGACTTTAGAGTTTAGACCATCTCAGTTGTAGAATTTACAGATTTGTTTTATAAAAAACTTATCCTTAGTAATGTTCTTGAGCCCTCTAATTATCAGCCGACAACACTGGTAAAAATCAAAGTCTCTAGTGGAGGAACTCACCACTAAAAGGCCTACTTATACTCGAATATCTGAAGTTGATATGGTCAAGACTTGCTTAACATGGCTAAGTCTAGGCTAGACTATGTTTAGTGATAAGCGTATGCCAAGTCCTGTAAGACATGGCCCAATAAATTGATTCACAGATGACAGTCCAATCTATCTGTAACTGGATTGACATTCTTGACCCTTAACTTGGCTTGCAGTCCTGTAAGTTTTCAGATTATGGACAAATGGAGTGAAGGTGGATGTTGGGAACTTCACAATATGGGTAGTGATTACATGATTTCTTGTTCTTGGTACAAGCATATAAGCAAATATTGAGGTATTAGTAGATTGTTACAGTATAAGCTGCTGCAGCAAGTGTGAATTTCCTTGTTACCAGTTGAGCCCATTTAGGTCAATCCAAAGATTTCGACCACGGCGATCACTTAAGTGGATTTGTAATTTTACCCTGTGGCCATACTCCACACATGATAAGGAACACAAATGCACACGTATTCACTTACCTACTCTACCAAACTGTCTAGTAAAGTAATGGATCTGAGCATACATTTACGTGATATATGCTTTGGAATGAGCACTTTTCCTTGAATTTTTTATTTTGACAGTCATATACATTTATGATTTAGTTTCTCATCATTTTGATGTTAACATCTTTTATTGCTATATTGCAGTATCTCACTAGTTGAAATATGTTATCTTTCCATGTGAATGTTCCTTTCAAATTCTAATGTGATCTGATATCTGTCAGCAAGATGTTTTGACATGCAAAAATTAGAAAGAAAAAATTATAATTTTGTGAATCCTTTTCAGTTCCTATGGGCAGAATTTAAACACAAGCACCTTTATTGGTGAGACAGCTTTTGCCATCCTTATTGCTATATTGGGTCTAGTGCTGTTTGCACATTTGATTGGAAACATGCAGGTACTCTACTTGCCTTTGTTGCCATTTAAAATTTTTAAGTTTTTTCTTGTATTACAACATGAATATTTAGTTTGCAACCCTTGTTACTGTGTGAATTCTATTTTTAGTTTTTGCCACAGATAAGAAAATGACAATTCACTTTTACAGACTCTAAAGACTTGTTGATCAGTTTATCAAATTTTTACTGACTCTGTAGGCTTGGTTGTCATGTCATCTGTTTTTAACAATTTGTTGGTGGTTGTAGATGATCAATTCAATTGGTATGCATGGGATTATGTAATTAGCTGTTTAACCCATTTCTTGATTTATTGTTACAAATACAATAAGGTTGATATATGTCATATTAATCAACTAAGATGTTATTTCTTTCTTCTTCTCTCTTTCCTTGTCTTTTCTTCCAGCTTCTCTTTCCCTCCCTAAATTTGAACATCAGGTAATTAAAGTATGCCCATTTTTATTTTGTAAACTGATGATTGATCTTAATTTATCTCTTACTGATCAATTATTCTAAATGAGGATTGCAGCACAAACTAAAACAGCTCACCCATTGTTTGTAAAAGGAGGGCCGTTTTTTTCTTTAAATTTATGAGAACTCGTTAAAATTAGGTAAAAAGAAAATATCAAAAACAGAAACAGAAATATTAAATATGTAAGATAAACATGAAGAAAGAAGAGTGTTATTTATAAGCCCATCCAAACATTACCTACGTGTTTGCAAATATCATGTGGAAACTACCTGAGTCTTCTCATGGAAAAAACTACCTGAGTCTTCTGCTTTTGCTTTTTTAATTTCGAATTAAAACTTGATTTCAATAACATTTTATACTCTGATCAAATTCAATATTACTTTATGCATATTGAGTTTATAATTTCTTCTTGCTGACATTATTATTGGTCATTTACAAATTAAATTTTCACTTCAAAAGTTATCTTGGTTGGTGCTTCCAGTTGTTGTTCGTCATACATTGTAGCTACGTCTTGTTTGCAGACATACCTGCAATCTCTTACTGTGAGGCTTGAAGAGTGGAGGCTCAAAAGGAGGGACACTGAGGAGTGGATGAGACATCGTCAGCTACCTCCAGATCTGCAGGACCGCGTCCGGCGGTTTGTCCAGTATAAGTGGATTGCAGCACGAGGTGTTGATGAAGAGTCTATCCTGCATGGATTGCCTACAGACCTCCGTCGTGACATTCAAGGACACTTGTGCTTGGACCTTGTTCGACGTGTAAGATTTCTCTATGTATCCATTCTTTTGGCTTTGTTGTATATAAACCTATACAGATGTTCATGTAGTGCTATATTCATGAATCACAACTCAGATTCTTAACTCTATCACTTGAATGCCTGTTTTTACTTAAACTTAGGGAGCAGTGTTCTGCTGGAATTCTGTGCCAGTGCAGCGAGCTTGCTACACATAGTGTGCTTCAGAACTTTTGTTGAGTCATACTTGACTGTTTCTTGTGGAGTTCCAATATTTTTCTTCCCTGTATACTTCAGAGAAATGAAAATAAGCTGCAGCATTTTCTCAAGTGATTTAAGATATTCAGAATGCAAATGAGCTTTCCTTTTCCTCTTTAAGTGTAAAAAATGTGTGAAATAAGTTGGAACCAGTTATGGCCTTTTTTCTTCTTTTCTTTTTTTCCTTTTTCTGGTCATTTCTAGTCTTCCACATGACTATATGGCTGTAATTTAAAGCCCTCACACTTAATTCCTTTTGTTCCCCTGCTGAGTCATCTGGATGTGGGAACTGTTTATGCCTTATGGCCTTGAAGATGTAAGTGAAAATTGGCCTCTCAGTGGTAATGTGAATTGTTTGAGTCTGCCTGGTATCAGTGATGCTAGCAATTTTTTTTTAAACTTGACTGAGTCATCAGAACCTCAGAACCCTGAGTTGTTGACTCTTGACTTGGAGTACGCCTTGGAGTTGGCCAAGTTATTTATTTTCCTGGTGAATTTGAACCACAGGATCTAAGCCTTGTATATTTATGTTCATGGCTGTACACTCGTTCTGTTATCTTGTGCTTAGGGAATTCTTTTGCCTTCTCATCGTGTTTCTTTCTGTGCCTCTTTGAAGTGTATTTTGTTGTCTTCTGCTTAATTTGATTGATGCATTCATAGTTTATTGGTGGACTTTGGTTATATGATGGAACAATGTGGTATTTATCTTCATTTTTGAAGTTATCATGTTTATGATGTATATATTTCTTTAAACAGCATTCTATGTTCATGTAAAAGTTCAAGATTTTGGATTATCAGAAAAAAAAATTAATCAAATACAAGCATGTGTACTGCTGCACTTGCTCCCTTCCACATCCAAAAATATAACTTTCAATTCATCTGGGTCTTATACATGAGATTTATATAGGATAAACTGATTTTACTTTGTCATTGAATTAGGATGGATGTAACTGCTCCTTCGATTGCTTCATCTAATTTCAGAATTTGGAAGGGAATGCTTGTGTCCTTGGCAATTTTCAAATCACAAACTTCTGGGACAGATTTTGTGATGGTTCTGAGCATGGTTTTAAAACTTGTTGACTCGTCACTCGGCTCATCCTTGAGTGACCCATGACTCGGTCAGGTCAACTTGGTGACTCGGCCGAGTCAGACGAGTCATGGCTGAGTCATGCATATGTATACATATATAATATATTTTATATATAATTACATATATTATATGAAATATAATATAAATATATGTATATTATATATAAAAATATGGCTATACATATATTAATAAAATTATACATAAATATATTATAAAAATTCATATAATACATATTATATATAATATATTGATAAAATACTATAAA
Organism: Nuphar pumila; assembly: GCF_984573655.1. Lineage (NCBI taxonomy): Eukaryota > Viridiplantae > Streptophyta > Magnoliopsida > Nymphaeales > Nymphaeaceae > Nuphar > Nuphar pumila. The sequence continues at coordinate 131,914,224 of NC_143253.1, forward strand.
AATATACATAGTATATACATATATTTATATATTTTATATAAAATATATAAATATATGTATATTCTATGAGGTTCAAGGATGAGGCTATCGATTGAAATCAATTGCGCTTATAAACAAAATAGCTCTCAGAACCGTAGTTTAAAAACTCGCCGGGTCAACCCAGTGACTCGGTTGACTCGGCCCATATCACCCAATCATAGGGTCAAAAACAAGTACAAACTCATTTTGTACAAAACTCGGCAAGTCACCTCAACAATGAAAGCTAAGAGTAAGGGAGTGAAGCCACCGATCAACTAACAAGGAAGTGTTGTCTTACTCTTTCATTAACTACTAAGTAAGGGAGCAAAGCGACCGATAAAGAGAGTAACAATTGAGGGAGCAAAGTGACCGATAGAGTGAGTGAGCAAAGCGAACAAGCGGTAAAGCTTAAACTCTGTAGCTTCTGTAGCTTTTGTGCTAACAGAGGGAGGCTGGGTCCAGACTCTCGAACGCTTAGTAGATAAAAGGTTTCCTAAAGGAAGCTAGGCTTCCCATTGCATAAGTGAGATATTATGGGACGTCACCCATACTATCTCACCAATACCAATACCAAATTCAGGGAAGGGAGCTACTTATGTGAGGAAATTTTTGCAATAATATCGACATATATAAATTTCTGATATTTTCAAAATATCTAGATGTTTTGCCTTTAATATAATTCTGTGAATTTACAGCTATATTATTGTTATATTTTCAAAATATCATCTATATCTGTGACTATGGTTTTCATCTCATTATGTGCATTTGATTATTTTGGCACATTATTCGAAGAGATATGGTCTGTTTCCCTTCTTGCTTTTATGATTTGAGCGAGGAATCCTGGCAGATGGGTGAAAATTAAGGGGGTGGTTGGATGAACCAACTTATCGAGAACAGTGGGATAAGTTGGAAAAAAACTTATTGAGAACAGTGGGATAAGTTTGAGAAATCATTGTCGTGGAACATAACGGAATTCTAACTTTTCCCACATTTCAGCATAGGCGGTTTCTTCCAAAGAGCCCATTTAGGTTTCATGTGAACTCTCTTCGTGTGCCTTTGGAAAATTATTTGCTTTCTCCAATCGTATTCATCCTTTGATGTGGACATGGTGGGAGTTTCTTGACAACTTTCATTGAGTTCTTGTGATAATTTATTGACTCATTTCTCTTTTCAGATGTAAATTGGTGAAAAGCACATCCCACAAAAAGTTCTCTCTCTCTCTCTCTCTCTCTCTCTCTCTCTCTCTTGTCCTTTCTTTCTTTCTTATGTTTTTTTTCCATTACTACTTGATATGCTATCTGACCGTACATGTGGGAACACGTCACTGGCGGCTTGATGTTTAGACTCTCTGGGGCCATCACACCACTACCATTTGCTTAAACTTAATGCCCTCGTTGTATTTGCAGGTCCCTCTTTTCTCACAGATGGATGATCAGCTTCTGGATGCGATATGTGAGCGCTTAGTCTCCTCCTTAAGCACTGAAGGCACATACATTGTACGTGAGGGTGACCCTGTCACAGAGATGCTCTTTGTCATTCGGGGGCGACTCGAGAGTTCCACAACCAATGGAGGAAGAACTGGTTTCTTCAACTCTATCACTTTAAGGCCTGGAGATTTCTGTGGGGAAGAGCTGCTTGCCTGGGCCTTGCTTCCAAAATCCACAGTTAATCTTCCTTCTTCAACAAGAACAGTCAAGGCACTAAGCGAAGTGGAGGCTTTTGCATTGCGTGCGGAAGACCTCAAGTTTGTCGCCAACCAATTCAGGCGGTTGCACAGTAGGAAGCTACAACATACATTCCGCTTCTACTCCCATCACTGGAGGACATGGGCGGCTTGCTTCATACAGGCTGCCTGGCATCGGTTTAAAAGAAGAAAGATGGCAAGGGAGCTCCTGATGCAGGAGTCATTCTCCATGATGAGGGAGCAACAAGAAGAGGAAGATGACAGAATGCATGATGACTGTGAGAGAGCCCCACTGAATTCTTCTAATGCGATGCAGAATCTTGCTGTCACCATACTTGCCTCAAGGTTTGCTGCAAACACAAGGAAAGGAGCTCAGAAGGACAAGGGTGTCACTGTGCCAAGATTAACAGAAGAAATACCAAAATTAAGGAAGCCTGATGAACCTGATTTTTCTGCAGACCCTGAAGATGAAGATTGACAAGCTTCAACCATTCTAATTTAACTAGGTGAACAGAGTTTGCTTTTGAGCATTAAGCACCCACCAATACAAAGGGTACTTATAGTTCATGGCTTACTAGAAAGTGTTCTGGCGGGAGACTCACAGATAGAATGGAATCGGTTTGATAATGATCCAGTGACATTGCTTCCTCTTTCCGAAACCAATCGGGAAATCTGTTAGATAATGTTCCAAATTCCCCATGCAAAGGGCTTCATTTTAAGTGTTTGTCTCTTCTATTTTCGTATGTATTTTTAGAAGCATGACACGCAAAACCTTGTTTGACGTGTATCAGATATACTGGAGTCCGGCATGGTGTTGCTTTAGTGATGCAGTAGTGGAGCAACTAGCAGTTCGGGTCCAAGAGCAGTGTGTAGTCCGGGTCTTAGAGATCCATTTGAATTTAGTTCAATTTTAGGGATATTTTAATGTAATAGATCCATCTCAGATCCAAAATAGATTTAGTGTTTTTTCTGTTTCCCTATAGATATTCATTATAGGGATTTCTTGAGTAAAGTTGGAATCTAAGATTTGTTAATTGTTCAGTTTATTTGTTTTATTTTCAATTTCCATTAGTTTCCAGCAATTTTTTGTTAATTTTCTGCAATTTTCATTACATTTCCTACTTTGCCTAGATAAACTCATAGTTGGTTAGATCTTCTCGTAAATCATCATTTGGTTTACATCAATTGGTATCAGAGCTGAAATTCTTATCATGTATAGGATGTCGGGAAGTGAACATAAAGAAGACCGAAGAAATCGAGGTTGAACACAAAGGTTGCATTGGTGGAGTTGCTGACAGACATGGCATCGTTGGCAAAGATATTCTTTTTGCGTGAATAATGATATGACTTTCATGAAAAGGATGATAAAAGAGGCAAACGATGAATTTCGGGCACGGATGGTAACGATGAAACGACAACCCGATGGTTTCAAGCAGTGTTTGGAGAAGCAACCGAATCTGACTATGGGGTTATCAAATTACAACACGGGGAGTGACATTAGCTACCCAAATCAAGTGGATGATCATGTTGAGTTGGCAACAGAAAGTGTGCATCCACTGGCAATGCCTGATCTGAAGGTGAATCAGCAACAGTCTAATGCCCTTTTGTCGTAGGTTCCTTTGGAGAGCGGTGAGTTCTGGCTCAATGTGCCTCCTCCTTCTCTTGCACCACCACCACCTTGTCCATCGTCACCACCATCATCTTCCTGTCCTTCTCCTCTGCCCACCCTCACTGACTTTCAGCATGATCTCTACCCATCGACGGTCACCTCATGACCTGCCTTAGTCGAACTACCCACCACCTTGCCGTCTTCTTCCTATCAAGTTTGGGCAGTGGGGAACCTTCATACCGACTCACTACCATCCGACGATCTATCATCGAACATAGTAGGCTGACAGGAGCCAGGAGCCCCTCCCCTTGGTGAGAACCACCGACGATGAGCCTTGGCTCACAACAGCTTTCTCCTTTCAACCCTACCGTTGTCCAATAGGTCAGGGTCGACCCATTGGCGGGCCGTTGTCCAATGAGACCAATTGGTGGAGGTCTTACCCACCGATGGGATGCCCTCATCTGTTACCCATAGAAGAGGGCCTCCATCGCCCTACCCAGTCGGGTGAGGAGCTCCCCCCCCCCCCCCTGCATGGGTTTCCCACCCTCAACTGGAACTGGGTTGCCTATGTAACTGGACCATAGGTCGATTTGCAGGCTCATGTTGTGTCCTGATTCGTAGGTCTAACCTTCCGGTGAGGGCTAACATTCTCGTTCCCGTGAGTCATAAAGAGAAGAGAGGAAACATGAGAGGTGAGGGAGGAGAGAGATAGAGGAAAAGAAGAGAGAGAAATAAATTCAATTCCATTACATTCATCATAAGAGGATTTTTAGGCCTCTATTTATAGATTTGAGTCCAGAGATAGAGTCCAATTCTAATTCTTAAAAGTAAGCTAACCCATAAAACATAAACACTATCTAGTTGTCAAAAAATGAGTCTTATTGGTAACAAGAACTAGACTAGAAAGAGAAGTCTAGAGTATTGTCATGACATGATTCTTTACTAAGCCTAGTTTCTTAAAATCATAAAATCTAGAAAGAGGGAGATGCTTTCAGAGAGAGGGAGACAACCCCCTTGTGGGCCCCGATGATTTGATTTTCTTCATTCTGGTGCTGACATGTGTCACATGCTTTCTCAATTCCAAAATTTTTATAGGAAGGTGACACTTGTCTTAAGTAAGGCCCACTCTGTACCCACCACCTAAGCTGTTATATGAGCATGTATGGGTTTCACGTTGACTAGGTTGTTTACCTCAACACTAGATCTGGGGTGTCATTTGTATCTTCTCTTGGGTCTAAAGTTGTAGCTTGATTTGAGTCAAGAGCAATTGCTGGACCTTGATCCGTACAAACCCAACCACTTCTTTAAAATTAAATGGATCAATACTAACATCCAAACCCAAAGACCCTCTACACCCACTCTATTGGAGTAAGAAATTGAAACATCAAATCTCACTATAATCAAAAGATCACCAAAGTAAATTGGGGTCGATTCTGGATCATATTAGACTATCATGCTTCGCATCACTTTGCCACCAAAATGGGTGAAACCATGACCCAACCCCTCCACCCGGATCAAATATGTAAATTTGGTTCTTGCCAAATACCTTGGCCATATAGTCCATCATTATTATCGAAAAGTCTCCCTTGATCGGCTCTATGCTTTTAAGCCATTAGATTTCGAGTACTGCAAGGACTCCAAAAATGGGAAGTTGATATAGGTCAGTCATAAGGCTCACTCCTTGGATCCTCACGATCACATCTGGGTAGACCTCAACACATTTGTGCTTTGTTTCATCGTTACTACTATTATGCTGCACATTCAATGTATAAAATGCCTTGTTCCCTGCTTCATTGAAGCTTATTGTCAGTTGCAGCCTTTCTATCGAATTTCGACTTTTAGCAAAGCATTTTATGATCTGCTTTAAGCACTACTTTACATACACCCAACCCGTTACAAGGGACATGATCAAATTTTTTGATTTTTCAATAATCACTGAATCTAGATGTTCAGATTTTTTAGATCTCCTATTAAGTCTGGAGCTCTTGCTGGATTTGAGCCAGGGACATGGGCTAGACCTTAATCCGTATAAACTCGACCCACTTCTTTAAAATTAAATGGATTAATTACTAATATCCAAACCCAAAGACCCGTTATACCTGCTCTATTGGAGTAAGAAATCAAAACATCAAATCTCACTAAAATCAAAAGATCACCAAAGTAAATTGGGGCTGATTCTGGACTATAAGAGCCCATGCCTCAGTTTCGTCAGGTTTGGGATTGCTTTTGGCCCATGGGCTACCTGTTTCTATCTTGGTGGACCATGTTCACTACTCAAGTCCATCGGGTTGGGTTTATACCCTTAATTTTGGTCATAATGCATCGATCCAAACCCAAATCAGATCTAATCAAACCTGAACAAAGCCTCAGTTCCAATTCAGATAGAGTCAAAACCACACATAGCATAATTTTGGATATGAATTGGGTCTTAACCAAACCTTTTATCCTCAAATCTCAATCTAGTATTCGACCTATATCAATCCGGGTATGATGACTTAATATCCTCATGATTCAATCGTGACCTAACCGGATCTTAACCAAGTCAAACTTAACCCAAACTTAACTCAATCTCCTAAATAGGCCTACATCAACCTAAATGCTATCCAGAACCTTCCAATACTCATGCACACCTATCCACTATCTAAACAACTCTTGAAGTACCCATTTGATATTGGTGAATCCATTTTGGATCCGATCAGTTATGCTTGGATCTAGAAGCTTACCGTTATACCTTTCTACTTTGACTTAAATATTAAGTACGAATCTATTTAGTATTGTGTTACACCAACCACTAGAGAGAAACAAGGTCCATATGCTCACTCTATTTTGATCGTTGGCAAAATAGATCTTGCTGTCCTTTGTTTCTTTGAATTAGTGCATCAATCTACAACCTAGAGATGGCATTATCTTTGTGGTTCTAAGAAGTCAAGTGAAATTGAAAAAAATGAAAGCAGATCAGACTCGAGGCTGTCTATTTTTTTAACATGGAGAGAATGACGCAGGAGCTGAACAACATGCCGTCTAGGTCTAAGAGCATTGTGTAGTCCAAGTCCTAGAGATTCATTTGGATCTAGTTTAACTTTAAGGTTTTATTTATATTTGGGTATTTTAATGTAATGGATCCATCTCATATCCAAAATAGATTTAGAGTTTCTTGTATTTCCCTATAAATACTCGTTATAGAGGTTTCATGAGGAGTAGAGTTGGAATCTAAGTTTTGTTAATTTTCTAGTTTATTTGGTTTATATATTCTCAGTTTATGTTATTTTCAGTAATTTCCTCGTTATATTTCCTACTTTGCTTAGATAAACTCGTAGTTGGCTAGATTTTCTCGTAAATCGGTTATCCAAATTACATCATTTAGTCACTAATTTTATTTATTTGTTATCATGTTAACTATGTAGTATTGATGATTCCAGTCCCATTATTTGGTGAATATTGTCTGTTGTGGTGTTACTGGGTGTTGACAGAGTAATTGAAGAACTGGTATAAGTACTAGTATGGGCTACCATGTATTGATACTGGTACCTGAGGACTTAAAAACTTTCACATACATTTTACTTGAAATGGAGTATGCCAGCAAAAAATTTTATACGAGTTTCTAATAAACATTAATACAATTTTTAAAAGAATTTGTATTGGCTTATAAAAAAAGTGATACAAAGTATATATTTTCAGAAAAATACTTACGAATTAAAATAGTCAAGCATGCATAATTAGTCAATTGTTATAGTAAATTTCTATTGTATTTTCTTTATAACAATTGAAAGTCTTAATGAAAATGGTGTTTTGTTAGTAATTACCTTGTTATTTATATGCAGAAATGTTGATAGAAAGGGTTTGTTATTGATTTATAATACAATATAAATTGGGACATGTTGCTAATCCCTTCTCAGTTGCCTCTCTAATTGCATAGTGTCAACGACTTCTTGACACTGCTTCACTGTTACACTTACATGCAGCTCTGCTGGAAGCATTTTCTGATCTGCTTTGCTTTAAGCACTACTTTACACACGCTCAACCCGTCAAAAGGGACATGATACCCTGTAGACAGTGATGTATGATCCTGCATTTTAATTGTGGGCTTTTCCTTATCCTGGATAAGATTTTTTGATTTTTCAATAATCACTGAATCTAGATGTTCAGACTTTTTGGATCACCTATTAGGTCAGAAGCCCTACCTGGATTTGGACTAGGGACAATGGTTAGACCTTGATCTGTATAAACTCACCCACTTCTTTAAAATTAAATGGATCAATTACTAATATCCAAACTCAAGGACCCGCTACACCTGCTCTATTGGAGTAAGAAATCAAAATATCAAATCTCACTAAAATCAAAAGATCACCAAAGTAAAATTGAGGCTGATTCTGGACTATAACAGTCCATGCCTCAGTTTCGTCAGGTTTGAGCTTGCTTGTGGCCTATGGGCCACCTGTTCCTATCTTGGTGGACCATGTTTGCTACTCAAGTCCATTGGGTTGGGTTTATACCCCTAATTTTTATCCTAATGCATCGATCCAAACCCAAATCAAATCTACTCAAACCCGAACGAAGCTTCAGTTCCAATTCAGACAGGGTCAAAACTATACATAGCATAATTTTGGATATGAATTGGGTCTTAAATAAACCTTTTATCCTCAAATCTCGATCTAGTGTCTGACCTATACCAATCCGGGTCTGATGACTTATAATATCCTCTAGACTCAATTGTGATCCAATCGGATCTTAACCAAATCAAAATTAACCCAAACTTAACACAATCTCCTAAATGAGCCTACCCCAACCTAAATGCTATCCAAAACCTATCATTACTCATGCATACCTATCCACTATCTAAACAACTCTTGAAGTACTCATTTGACATTAGTGAATCCATTTTGAATTTGTTCAGTTATGTTTGGATCTAGAAGCCTTTACAGTTGGACCTTTCTAATTTGACTTAAATATTACAAGCGAATCTATTTAGTATTGTGTTACACCAACTACCAGAGAGAAACAAGGTCCATATGCTCACTCTATTTCGATCATTGGCGAAATAGATCTTGTTGTCATTTGTTTCTTTGAATTAGTGCATCAATCACTACAAGAAGAATGCGTATTAGTGACAGATGCTATCTGTCGCAACATCCGTCGCTAATGTGTTTAGCGACGGATTAACGATGGCTTAGCGACGGATAGCGTCCGTCGCATAACCCTAGTCGCTAAACTGTAGCATAATTTATCTGTCGCCAATCCGTCGCTAAGTAGCGACAGATTAACGATAGATCATGTTCGTCGCTTATCCGTCGCTAAATAAAGACTGATTTGGTTATGCGACAAAATTTAATCTTTCGTTACTCGTTAACGAGGGATACATATCCGTCGCTAAGTAGCGACATATTAACGACAGATCATGTTCATCGCTTATCCGTCGCTAAATAAAGACTGATTTGGTTATGCGACGAAATTTAATCTGTCGTTACTCGTTAACGAGGGATACATATCTGGCACTAAGTCCATCGCCAATTTGGAGATGGCCATTAGCGACACTTAAATTCCATCTCAAATCAACGACTGCTTTAAATTGGCAATGGAGTAGTGATAGATAATATCCGTCGCTAATTTTAATAAAAAAATTATTTTTTTTTGAAATATTCTAAAACTTGATAAAAAATTCTTGTTATACAATTCATATAACCTGCTTATAAAACACAAAGTACACATAAAAAATACATATACAGGTGAAACAAATTTAACACAAGTTCTAAGTTAAATAAACTTTAACAACCGAATACAGTCCCCATGCCAAGTTATAATTAGTTACAAGTATGTCAAACAAATTAAACAAATGAATCTAATCCTCGCCAAGATTTTGGGCATCATCCTCTTCATTTTCTCGATCTGCCTCTCTCTCTATCCTTCATTAGCTCCTCTACGCTAATCATCTCTAACATCCTATAAGAGAACCAAAATGTTAGTATTTATGAACAAAATATAATAAAATAAATTATATATAATGCACATAATCTAATGCCATACTACTCTCGCGTCTTTCTCTTCGTTCGCAGTCATGAAACAATAAGAAGCTTACAAATACTTTCAGAAAGTTAGCACACATGAGTACAAAAAAAATTTAAATATGAAACACATTAGTTATGATAAACAATTGCATACCATAAATGAGGACATTAATCTGTCTAACACCTTCGTCGGGTACTCTTTTCATTGCGCGACCGGTCCTGAAAGATGCTGCAGTAGTGACTTCTTAATTTCTTATATTACTTTTTGTTGCTCGAACCTCGCACTGCACATGAATTGATACACATTAACAATAGACTGTCGATATACACTATTTAGAGGATAAATATTGGACAAGTCAGAATGAAATACTTACGGTTAACTATCGATATACACTATTTGAATGAGTCATCGTGTGTCACACTGAGAAGACCCTGCATTCGGCGTTGTCTCGTGATGCGTATAAGTAGCTGGTGTAGGTGGGTCATGTGTAGACAAAACATCACCAACAGAACAATGAGTTAGAAATTCACATAATGCATATTTAAACTAATCAAGTATATAATTATTTAAATGATATACCTATTAAAGCATTGCGTGAAGATGAATGTTGAGTCTGCCTATCACTGAGCTGGGATCCTATAAAGACGATTAATAAGTAACAATGTTTATATCAATATATAAGCAAAAATATAATGAATGCCTATATTTAAATATAACACAAAGACATTTACCTAATAATGTCCCACGACCTCCACTTGGTCCTCGACTATTGTGACCTCAACGAACCATATTCTAACAAATAAAAATGTTATTTAGATCAGTTACATGATATGCAATTTCATGGATACATATTCAAATAAAAAAAAACTTCAAGCAAGCATGGATTTAATCACATCAAACATGGCAATACATTCAAATCATTCATAATATATCAATGTCAAACATGTACCTACAACAAACACACTTCAATATTCCGCTAACAGACTCCAACATGCACCTAGAGCATTGACCATAACCTTTGCACGATAGAGATTTTCTGGCAATTTCTCATCTTTGGGCAACATACTCTTCACAATAGAGTACAGACGATCAAAACTTGATTGACTCAAATTATACTCTGACTTCAAATTCAGTAGTTAAAGAACTGCAGATCTCACAACCATTCCACAGTGGCTCATCAACATCTCTAAGTAAGTCATAAAATATACTAGCTGCATCGTTTGTTGCTTCTTCCTCTACCCTACTTGGTGCATCACTATGTCTCATAGTAGAATCCATTTCTGGTCCTGCGACATCAAATATAAAATCCACATTTGGATTATCGTGCATCACATCCACCCATGCGTCAAAATTATTCTAAAATTTTTCACCATAAAACGTCTAATTCTGATAACCACTAACAAAACCCTTCACGTATAGGTTATGTCTAATGCCATGAGGTTCTACAAATCAATTGTTCTTACACATCATGCAGGGGCATCTGATCCGACCGGTGGGATCCTTTGTACTGACACTTACCGTTGCAAATTCAATAAAAATGTCAACACTATCCATATATTCACACGACACCTCATTATCAACTATCCTATGGTACATTCATTCAAGGTTTGCAACTATTTTATCCTATAATGTTATGGATATTATCATCACCTGTTAAAAGATAATCATAATAATGCTATGATGAAAAAAATATCTAATTAATCTATTAATTCTTATTTGGTGATTGTTTGTAAGCAATTTTTTTGTTTGAGTTAATACATAAATTTTCTTTCCCTCTATACCACAAGCATGCTTAATATAAAATGCAATTCTATGAACTATTATGCATGCATTGATAATTCAATATTTTCGTGTGTAACACTATCACATTATATTTATACACATCATGATGATATTTAGAAATATGAAATCATATTTCATAAAATGATACATTCATTTGAAACATGTTTTCATGATACAATTTCACATGGAAGGCAAAATCAAATGGAAAATAACTCTATGCAAGCATGGATACAAACACATCAAACATTGTAATACATTCAAATCATTCATATCAAAATAATGTCAAACATGTACCTGCAACAAACACACTCCAATATCCCGCTAACTACTACCATGCCTAGCATAGAATTTGAACTCCAAAAATAAGAACACTTCTATTTTCATACATTAAAAGCATGCTCAGCATGTAACGCCCCAACTTTTTATAGTAAAAATTTTGGAGTAATTTTTTTTTTTTTGAAATAGCGGAAGTGACAAGTCTAAGCGTCGGGCGAGTTACAGGTAAGCCAGAGAGGTACTGAAATCATTTCATTCATTTATTAAAGCATTAAGTACATCTCATAAATGGAAATACAAATCTAACTATTCAGAGTTTAAACAGGAAACACTGAAAAACTGAGATCTCTTGACTACTTCCAAATACGACGCCACGATGCTCCAATTATGCGTTACCTGAAAAATTTTAATGCAGAAGGGTCAGACTCCCCTGTCTGCGTAAGAAATATTATATTGATATGTTGTGCTCAGTGTCCTGTGTACAAATATGTGCAACATTTGCAAATATCATAATTGTAAAGTTTCAGGCAATATAATCTTGTTAAGAAGGAAAATTCTACTGAAATAGGCATGCTTTCTACTTTGCTATGAAACTAGAAAATACCAGGTGTGTGTTCATTCTTACATGCACTATGTGTTTTTATTATTTACAAGATCCACTACAAAGATTACAACATTTATTCACAAACATCTACGAGAACAATGTAAATTTTTTTTTTTTATGTTTATCTTTCCATTACCCTATGGGTACGCATAGGCATTCGACATCGTATCTGACCCTCTCCAAGGTAGATCCATGGGTCCGGTAACATACACCGTTCTCTCAGGTGTACTCAGAGCCCGAAGAATCCAGTAACATACACCTTCTTCTAGGTGTACCTAGAATCTCAAACGTTTTTATATTTATGTATACATTGAACATTTCTTTAAAACCAGACGCGAGTCATCGCACAACGAGGGGTCCAGTAGCATACACCATCTTTCAGGTGTACCCAGAGTCTCAAAGGTTTTATATTTCATTTTACGTTTTCTTTATAACCAAGTGCGAGCTATCGCACTACGAGGGGTCCTGTAACATATACCTTCTTCCAGGTATACCCAGAGCCTCATAAATCCCGTAGATATGTATATATATATATATATATATATATATATATATATATATATATATATATATATATATATATATTGCCAGGGTGCCATGAGCACCATCAAGATAGCATTTCTTGGAAACATGGCTCGACTCGGAGCCCACAATCATCTTTTTTTTTGTTATGAACTAGGGTGTAGGCATTTGTACCCCATGAACTATGCCAACTTTGTGACATAAATTATTTATTTTATACATTCTTTTCTAGAGTGTTTACCGATTATGGTCATCGCAACTCATCGTGTCACGAAGTCCTTGGTACAATAGCGTCCCATTATTTTTATCGAAACAAGCCGTCATAGTAATGCTCGCCTTGTCGTAAACTGTCTGACAAGAAACGGCTATAGTTCAAGGAGTCTCTCACTTACATGTTCATTGTTAAGAATTATCCTTGGTGATATAATTTTGTGTGCCTATATAAAATAGTCTGGTTCCAATCTTTCATGGTTGGGTCCAAGACCCGTTTCCTTCTCCCATTGGAATTGTCTGTTCGAGAGGTGACTCCTTGTCAACTGAACCGTCATAAATATATAACCAAAACTTTTTCTCTAAAAATATATGCCCCTGGGACACATTCAGTCAGTTTACCTAATATGCAAAACTGCATCCCCATAACCATAACCCAAAGTTCAAGTTTATGAGAGGCAGTACACAAACCAAATTGTTGGGCCTGGTTAATATGTCACATTGAAAATTCAAATAAATATAAATAACATAACCTGACTAAGTGGATATATCAACCAATCTATAACCTTATATTACAAAGCTGAAAATGATTCATCATAACTAGCCCTTATACCTCCAACGGGATGATAATCAAAACATCATCATATCTGGAAGGTAAAAGGATATTATCCTTCTCCAAAATTGCTTATCAGTGCTGTGCTTGTTGATGTTCTCACACTGATTGGTCAAGAGGATGCCCTCATAATGATGGATAGATATGAATTCTCCAAGCCCATTTTAACATTTTTTTTTTGAGGTTTTTTTAACAACAATCAAAGTCAGGAAGTCCAAAGCAATATGCTTAGTTTGAATTATTGTGCACCAACCATATTAATATTACGTTAGTTACAGTCAATCAGAATCAAAGGAATGTTCATGGCAACCAATGGAGGGAAAAGTAAGAAAAGGAACAGCTAAGAACCAACCAGCAAATACCATCACAGGGTTTAAGAAACATTTCATTCATGCATTGCTGTAGATTTAAAAGAAACAAGGTTTCACGCACTTCAATTCCATGGGCATGCAAAGCCTTAACCATGGCTTTCATTGAATTGCTTGATGATGGTCCATCATGGAGAGGCCCATACGAGTTCATTGGTGAAAAGAAGTGATATGGAAAATAAAAATATAATATTAACATGATTATCCAAATATCTTGATAATGCACAGACTAATATGATTCCGTAATTCTGTGTATTTATTTCTTTACTTTTATTATGCACAGTTTTGAAGACTATCTCACCTTATACTATCATTCTTGTTATATGGTCTAAAAGCAGAAATTAGATTTTTTTTTTTTGTAATGAGTACACAACATATATCACAACTAAATTTCTTTTTTTTTTTTCTGTTTCTACAAATGGATCTTAATGTTCATCCCCATATGGGAAAAAAAAAACTAGATGACGTCTAGCCTCACTAATATGTTCAAACCCAAACAAAATATTATGTGAACCAAAACTGTAGCTTCCACCATCTAACCATCAAACTCACGATGTTATACAAATAACGTTCATACTATAAATCTGGAATTTGAGGATTAGGTGATGACATGTAAATTATATTTTGATAATATTTGGGAAGTCAAAACTGACTATATAATACATAAATTAAATCCTGTGACAGTCTGGTTATCAATCTATACGACAATACTACACTTAGTTTTCGGCTTACATAGACCAAGCAATACACGGCTGCCAACAGTCACAAGTAAACCAAAAATGTGTATGTGTGTGTCTTTTTTTTTTTTTTAGCCGTGACTCCATAAGTATTATGCATGGTTCCTGTCCAGAATATATATTATCATAAATATTTGAACCTTCCATGACCATGCTTTAAAAAAAATTGAAAGATGTTACAACATGTTTGCGCCACAAGGCATCGAACACACACATATAAAATACAACACTCCTTACCTTTTTTTTTTTGAAGTTTTTGCCAGTGATAATGGTGGTTCTTGTTTCTTCACGTTGGACCGACCCACCACCACGGAAACGAAAGTCTACTCGTCCAGCAAGTGAGGTCCACACTCACGGTGGGAGAGAAGATGGATGGAGAGAGAGAGAGAGAGAGAGAGAGAGAGAGAGAGAGAGAGAGAGAGAGAGAGAGAGAGAGAGAGAGAGTCCAGCCGTTTTCTCCTTTCACCCCATTTAATTTCCTTCCCTACTTAGTGAAGGTTTTGATTTTCAAAACCCTAATCTCCAGCCCACGTTTTTAGTGGGTGTTTAGAATTTTCCAAAATCGCCCTCATCTTCTCTTTAGCAAAATTATCTCAACTTTCCAATTTTTTTTCTTTTGATGGTACCCTCTTCCATGTCACATGGGATTCCCCTTATTTTTTTGGAAAAGGAAAAAAAATAGCCAAAAATGTAGGCTTAACCCACTCCCATGTTTTTACCATTCCTATATATATTATTTATTTATTTATTATTATTATTTTTTTAAATCCCCATCATCCTCTTCTTGTGCAAAAAGGAAAAATCAATGCACAGGGGGTTTTGAACCGGGGTCTTCAACCTAAGGGGTAATGAGCCCCACCACTTGTACTATGTTGCTTTTCATTACAAAGGGAGTGAATTAAATTGTATATAACCCTTTCAATTTTGTTTCGGATTTCTTAAAAAAAATAATGTTTTTCACTTCTAAGTAGGCGCACCATGAGTTTTGAACTTGAGATGTGACTCTAAACAACCATGTGCCCTACCACTACACCACACCATCACTTGGTGTTTACTTTTGCAAGAATTTTTTTTTATGTCATATTTGGACGTTTTTCCTTGTTGATGTATTTCTTTCATTTTCAAGTGAATTTTCACCCGTTGGTTCTAAACTTGTACTCTCTCACCATAAATGTGCTTCGGATCTCACGCTATTATCTCAAAACCATCGGATTTCTCCACTTGGCCTCGTGAATCGGGTTGGATCATTGGATCTCGCTAAAGTCCGAATCCAAGTACTCTTTCTAGTATTCATTACCGGTTTCGCTCTACTGGCCCGCAAGCCTCAAAATCACATTGAATATTTCATAAACCATATTATTTCACATAAACACATGTTTTTATTTCATTGAAAATTTCTTAAAATTCATGAGTTTTACACAGCATGATCTTCAATCTCTATTAAAGCAGTCCTAGATATCCACAACTAAGTGAGTATGTCAACATAAAAGTTTGACATCCAAGAAATTAAATAACATGTGATGTGTTTGCATCACTTACTCACCACAGGTATTTACCCGATTTGCATTGCTTTTGCCTATGCATTTTTTTCTTATTTCTTTTTGCATTGCATTTTTTACTGTATGCGATGCTTAGCAATAAGCATCACACATTTAGCTCAGCAACATACCTGTAAAGCACAAATATACAAAATAATACAAGGAGGAGGCTCAACCTCTCCCTGGCGAAAAAAGAAACAAGGAGAGGTCAGAGTTCCTCCCTCGCATTCCGTAAGACAGGGAGAGGGCTCAGCCCCTCCATGGCGAAAAAAAAAACAGGGAGGGGGCTTGACCACTCCCTCTCATCCCGTAAGACAGGGAGAGGGCACAACCCCTCCCTGGCAAAAAAAAAAATAGGGACGGGGATCAACCCCTCCCTGGCGAAAAAAAAAAATAGGGGAGGGGATCGAGCTCCTCCCACGCATCCCGTAAGACAGGGAGGGGGCTCGACCCCTCCCGGGTAAAAAAAAAAACAGAGAGGGGGATCGGCCCTTCCCTGGCGAAAAAAAAATAAGGGAGGGGGTTGAGCCCCTCCTGCGCATTCTGTAAGACAAGGAGACAGGGAGGGGGCTCGACCCCTCCTTGGCAAAAAAAAAAAAGGAGGAGGGAGTCGAGCCCCTCCCACGCAACCCGTAAGATAGGGAGGGGGCTCGACTCCTCCCCAGCGAAAAAAGTATAGGGAGGCAGCCGAGCTCCTCCCTCGCATCTCGTAAGACAGGGAGAAAGGGAGGCTCGGCCCCTCCCTGGCGAAAAAGGTAACGATCGACGAAAAAGGAAAGAGAGAAGGGGAGTCGGGGTTTACCTGAACCGAAGGGGGAGGTCGGCAGGCGATGGACAATGTGCGGCGGGCGACAGACGATGAGCGACGAACGACAGACGATGAGCAACGGAGGCGAAACAGAAAGGAAAATAAAGGGACTCGAATTAGGGATTTATGAGAAAATTAGCTACGGCTTAGCAAGAGAAAAATTCGTCGCTACTTGAAGACGGGGTAGCAAAGAAAAAATTATGCCGTTGATCCGTCGCTAAGTTGTGATGGATCGTGAGACAGAATAAATTCTATTTCTAATCCATTGATAATTAGCGATAAATTAGCGACAAAATAATTTTCGTCGTTAATTTCGCAAATAAGTAAAATTTTAGCGACAAATAGCTTTTCTTCGCTAATCCATCGCAAATTTGCGACGGAAAAAATCCGTCGCAAATTTCCATCGCTAATTAGCAATTTTCTTATAGTGAATTTACAACCTAGCGATGACATTATCTTCATGGTTGTAAGAAGTCGAGTGAAATTGGAAAAAATGAAAGCAAATCAGACTCAAGCTTGAGTCTATTTTTTAACCTAGAGAGAATGATGCAGGAGTTGAGCAACGTGTCGTCTAGGTCTAAGAGCAGCATGTAGTCCAAGTCCTAGAGATTCATTTGGATCTAGTTTAACTTTAAGGTTTTATTTGAGTTTTATTTATATTTGGGTATTTTAATGTAATGGATCCATCTCATATCCAAAATAGATTTAGAGTTTCTTGTATTTTCCTATAAATACTTGTTATAGAGGTTTCATGAGAAGTAGAGTTGAAATCTAAGATTTGTTTATTTTTCAGTTTATTTTGTTTATTCTCAATTTATGTTATTTTCAGCAATTTCCTATTATTTTCCCATGAATTCTTGTTATATTTCCTACTTTAATTAGATAAACTCGTAGTTGGCTAGATTTTCTCGTAAATCGGTCATCCAGATTGCATCATTTAGTCACTAATTTTATTTATTTGTTATCATGTTAACTGTGTAGTATTGATGATTCTAGTCCCATTTTTTGGTGAATATTTCTGTTGTGAGGTGTTGACAGAGTAATTGAAGAATTGGTACAAGTACTAGTACGGGCTACCATGTATTGATACTGGTACCCGAGGACTTACCAACTTTCACCCACATTTTACTTGAAATGGAGTGTGCCATCAAAAGTTTTTATACGAGTTTCTAATAAACATTAATACAATTTTTAAAAGAATTTGTATTGGCTTATAAAAAAGTGATACAAATTATATATTTTCAGAAAAATACTTACGAATTAAAATAGTCAAGCATGCATAATTATTCAATTGTTATAGTAAATTTGTATTGTATTTTCTTTATAACATTTTTCTTAATGAAAATGGTGTTTTGTTAGTAATTACATTGTTATTTATATGCAGAAATGTTGATAGAAAGGGTTTGATATTGATTTATAATATAATCTCAATCAGCTTGATACTCATTTACGATTTAATAGGAAGGAGTTCCTACTAGAGATGGTACTAGGGGTGGCAAAACCTGTCACGACCTGCCAACCCACCCGCCAACCCGCTTCTTAGGCGGGTTCGGGTTTGGCTTAAACGGGTTTGTGTCATAAACGGGTTGACCCACCTAACCCGTTTATATTAAACGGGTCGGGTTCGTGTTAGGGGTATGCCAACCCGCCAACCTGGCTGACCCATTTAATAAATGGGTTAGGCGGGCGGGTCAACCTGTTTACCCAAACCCGACCCGCCAACCCGCCAACCCACCCCCAACCCGTTTACCCGACCCGACCCGCCCGCCAACCCGTTTACCCGACCCAACCCGTTCATTAAATGGGTTAACCGGGTCGTGTCGGGTTACCCATTTAATAAACGGGTCGGGTTCGTGTTGAGGTATGCTGACCGGCCAACCCGACCCGATTGCCACCCCTAGATGGTACTAGTTTCTAAAGTAATTGGCATGAGTTTCTTAAAACATTTCATACTTTATATTTATGACTTTTAAAATGCGTTTTATGACAATGTCTGGGACTATTATGCCTGATATGTGATAAGGGTGTATCGAGAGCACTGGAACAAGAGGATAACTGGAAACAGGACACGCTAAACGTGCACCTTTTAGGCTGGCAAATTAAACACATAAAAAAGACTCGGTGGCTTCCCTCTTCATAAAAACACACACACACAAAAAAGAGGAAACTTGTGAAGGAACAGCTAACACTTAGGGGGCGTTTGCGTGTCATGGAAACTGGGGTTTATTTGCGGAAAAACGCATCAACGGGCATGCGTTTTCGTGGGCCCCACTGTGACCAAACAAACTGGGTACTCCTTTTCCTCACGAAAAAGGAGCACAAAATCCATGATAACCCCCCCACTTTCTGCAGAAAGGGTTCCCGTGGGCGGGGTGGCCCGATTCCGTTTCCGCGAAAAGGAAAGGGCGGAAGAAGGTTCCGTGACACGCAGGCACACCCTTAGGTGACTTAAAATACTAAGGTCACCAAAGCATTCAAGCCTAATTTAATGTCAGGAAACTTATCAATTTGAAATTACATACATGTTAGGCTACTTACATACTCTGAGAATTTTCATTCTTTTCGTCAAGTTGCATAAAAGATGTGACAAGCCTTTTGTTTTTCAAGAACTACAAAATCAAAATTTGGGCCATGGGAGCATAGTGACAAATATCGCGAGATTTACTAAATCCTCGTGGTTTTTTTTCGAATAATATTCTGAAAGTTAAAAAATGACCTTTTTTGCAAGATTTACAAAATATAGCGAGATTATCATTTGTGACTATATCTCGCAAAAAATATTGGGAGATTTTGTAAATCTCGCGATATATCACAGCATCATTTTCTTCAGTTTTTTCTGTTTTTTTACAGAGCAAAAAGGGTTCCAGGGACTGGCCTCAAGGATTCCGACCACTGCCACCAATCCAATGGTGAGTGGTGCCACTACCTCTCTCTCTCTCTCTCATTAATTTTCTTGAGAAGCCATTTATAGTGAAACCTTTAGTTAAAAAAAAAAAACGAAGTGAAAAATCTTCCATCGATTTCCTTTTTTGAAAAATCTTCCCTCAATTGCCTATATATGTGAAAGAAACCATACCCGGATCTTTGAAAAATCTTCCATGGATTTTTTCACAAAAATGGAACTCTTCACCAGTCTTGAGAAAAAAAATCGATGGCTAGTCTGTAGCATAAAAGCATTGCTTTTAGGTTACTGTGGGCCATTGGCTTTTAGATTATTTGAAAACCTGTCACCAACACAACCAAACAATCCACACAATGTTTTTGACTAAACGAATCTTGTAGATCATATTTATAGGGCAACATTTTCAAGAAAAGGTGGTTTATACTTAGAAAGCATGACATAATCACCATAGCCAACATTTTTATTGCTTAGGTCAATTACATGCTACTACAATCAAACTCATAGCATTTACCATATCATGATCTTATAGCTGAAGTACTTGTGAAAGTTCATGAGTAATTCTCACAATATAATACATCAAATGTAAACAAAATATAAAGTCAAAGTCTTGAATAATACCTAATAAGACAAGTGCTTTCCCTCTTTTTTTCTAAACTTGAAGTTTCTCCAATAACTTCTAACACATTAATACATTGTTTAAACTGATCAAAGCACTATAACGAGAGCTCCAATGTATTTTATCATGCTGTTTGAGTGTCTTTTCTTAATTTAATTCTTGCATACTTTCAACTTCACCTAAATCAAGTACTTCAACAATTATAACAGCTTGTACCTCTTAAAGAAGGTCAAGTCATTTGCATGATGCTGTCATAACATTTGATAAAGTAAAAACTGAATAAAAAAATAAATCAATTTGCAAATGATTTCTCACGAGAACAACCACTGCTAATTGGAGTTGATGTGCAAAACAATGAATGTAAATAGCTGATTCATTTTCTTTCAATATAAGTGTCTTGATTAAATTAAACTCTCCTCTCATATTACTTGCTCCATTATAACCTTGATTAAACAATTTTGTTAGGCTTAATCTCTGCTTAGAGAATATAACTTCAATTATTGCATTAAGAGATACAACACTTGCGTCATAAACATGTATAAGCCCTAAAAACTGTTTGACTACTTGACCTCGCTGATTAACAAATCATAAAACAATAACCATTTGCTCTTTAATTGATATATCTTGAGATTCATTAATCAAAATAGAAAAAAGTGCATCATCAAGTTCCTTGATAATGACATTTGTTATTTTTATAGCAATGACTAACATCTTTTTGTATGTCAGGTGATACCAACTTGAGATTTTCTGAAGCATTTTGCAGTATAATATGTTTTATATCATCACTAATACCTAAAAAACCTTCAACAACTCAAGAAAGTTTTTTTTATTGAGAGATTCTTCAGATTCATTATGCCTACGAAATGCCAATCCTTGTCTTAGTAAATATCTGATCACAGTAATTGTTGCATTGAGGCAAACCCGATATTCATTTATTTGACTATCAGATTGCTTGTCAAACATTGTCTGAATATGTTGTGCTTGCTTCTTTAGGTTCTCAGACTTCATATGTGCATTATTATGACAACTGTTAGGACCTCTAACATGCACATCAAATTTCTTCACCTCTTTCTAATTATCAAATCCTTGAGAAATAAATGTTTCTCCACCTCCTTGATCAACACAATTTGACTTGAAGAGATAACAATACAAGAAAAATGTTGAATCTTTAGTTTTGTTGTACTTTAACTAACCTTTATACTCATTAAACCAAGCCTTGTTAAACCATATCAATTTATTACCAAACTTTTTTTATGAAAAAATGTGATTATGTGGTTGACACATACTCCTTTGAATGTACTCTCTATGGATATTATCTTGTTTATTGGTATGATAATCAGAAATAAGAACACAATGCCCATGATTTACAAACAATTCTGCCAAATTAATTTTTGTTTGACTTCGTTTCTCACATGATTTTCTTTTGTCACATCTTATTTCTTCTTGATTTGAAGAAGATTCGTGAAAAGTGAGCTTTCCCATAAGAAATATATCAATCCCTATAAATTAAGAATTTAAATAAGAAAAAAGAAGAATAAAACAAGAATAATTTATCACTCACTTTCTAATAAAATAACATTAATGGATATTTATATAATAATATAATTAAATAAAACATGCTTGATTTTTAATCTAATCAAATCACCATGCAACAAAAAATTTTCAAAGCACTCCTAAAAAAGATCATATATTAAAGATTTATAATATGTATTTAACAAATGAATAAGAACTTGAATCAACTCAAATATTCAAGATATGTAAACATAATGAAGTTTATAAATGTACCAATAATGATGAGTCACGTTGAACTCTTAAAGTCTTTTGATAAATGAAGTCTCAAGTATAAAATATCAACCTAATGTCTACATTGCAAACATATTGATTAAATATTCATTATTGGTTGTTGCATTTATGCTAATTATATAAAAAAACCTTAATATTTTAACCAAAATCAAGCATTCATTATTGATCACTCATGGATTCATGCCTAATGGTAATTGAAAAAAAAATATAAAAAACCGTTAAACTATAACTAAACATTTATGTTATTTTACAAAAAAATAAATCAAAACCTTTAATCCTAGCAAACATCATTCATATATAGGCTAATTGAGAAAACCCTAAAATTCTAACTAAAATCAAGCATGTGGAATTATGGTGAATGTTAATTAAAAAACATAGGAATACTTAATTAAATATTTATCTTATTTAAAAACAAAATAAAAAATCTAATTAAATATTCATGCTATTTAAAAAAATAACTAAAAACCCTCAATCCTAACAAACTAACTCAAAACCCTCAATCCAAACAAACAACAACAAAAAATAACTAGATGCTATTTTAAAAAAAATCTAAAATCTAATTAAATATTCATGTTAATAAAAAAAACTAACTAAAAAACCTCAACCCTAACAAACATTATTCATATATAAGCTACTTGAAACAAAAACAAAAAACTAAACCCCCAAAATTAAGCATGTGAAATCATGTTTAATGTTGATTAAAAACACATAAATACATAATTAAATGTTCATCACATTAAAAAACCTAAATGCTAATTGAAAAAACAGAAATCCCTAAAACCTAATTAAATATTCATGACATTAAAAACAATATAATAAAAAACCTAAATCCTATGTCTTAACAATAATTTCATATTATATGCCAATTGGAAAAAAAATCATAGAGTTATAATTGTCAGAGGCCTATTTCCTTCAATAGGCTAGCACAACGCGATGATCCTTCCTTACCACTGCAAGCCTACTTATCGCTCACTTGCCAGTCGCGGAAGCTTGTAATAAGAGTGCAAGAGAGCAAGAGAGAATTGAGGGAGAAGAATTGCAATCACAACAAGGGTGAACAAAAGAAAGCTCAACTCATTTGATTCATTCACAATTTAGCCTGTAGGCCACTTACAGTTCAAGTATACGGGTTGCCCCTTCGAGGTATTGATTAACCTGAACCGGGCAACTTACACCAGACTCAACGAAAGCAAAACAGACTTTAGACGCAACTTTACAATGTAAGTCACAAGGAAACATGCTCCTCTCTTCAAATCATGCATCGTCATCGACGCCGTCTGTTTCATGGTAAGCCCTGACTTCAGTCTGGTAGCAGCTATTCATTTAGAAAGTTGGCTCCCATGTAAGTTCCACTATTTTCGCTCACTACACTAAGTATTTCTTCGCTTCGCCCAAGTAGTTGACCTTATGACGAATGATCTAATGGAGGTGCTTCTCGACCCATTGTGTTGTCGGGGCCCTCTACATGATGGGGGCGTGTTGTGGCACACTACGTTCTGAATCTCCGTCATCTGTATAAAACTGTTTAAGGTCGCACACCTGGAACACTAGGTGCACCTTGAAATCGGGGGGCAACTCCAACTTATACACCAGTTTGCCCACCTTCTTTGTGATGGTGAATGATCCTTCATACTTTCTGATCAGTCTGCAGTGCGGCTTGCAGAAGATGCCTGTGCGATCAGGATAAAGCTTCACCAACACTTGGTCCCCAACTTGAAACCCAGTGAGTTGACTATGCTTGTCTGCCCACTTCTTCATTCTCTTTGCCGCCTTGTGTAGGAATGCCTTCGCCAACTCATTCTGCTCATGCTAGTCTCAAACAAACTGATAGGCGAAGGATGACCTTCTATTTTCTTGCGCGGCAAGAGTGTGCGGGGTCAGCGGCTGCTGCCCTGTGGATATTTCAAACGGGTTGTGGCCTGAAGACTTGTCCTTATGTAGATTGTAACAGAATTGTGCCACGTCAAGGAGCTTCACCCAATTTTTCTGATTGGCACTAACAAAGTGCCTAAGGTATTGCTCAAGTATCTCGTTGATGCGCTCTGTTTGCTCATCGGTCTACAGATGAAAGCTTGTTAAAAATAGAAAATCAGAGCCAAGTAGCCAAAATACTTCATGTCAAAACTTGCTCATGAAGTGAGCATCATGATCACTCACAATGCTCTTTGGTATGCCCCAGTGCTTCACTACATGCTTTACAAACAACTTTGCAGTCTTCTCTGCAGGGCACTCCTTAAAAGCTGAGATGAATGTGACATACTTTGATAAACGATCAACTACTACTAGGATGGAGCTGGTGCTATCTACCTTCGGCAGACTAACAATGAAGTCCATGAAGATGCTTTCCCAAGGACGTTTTGGAATTGGTAGAGGCTCAAAGAGACCAGTTGTCTTATGGTTAGTTCCCTTGTCTTGCTGGCATACGAGGCACGTTTGCACATATCTCTCTATGTCGTCTCTCATATGCGGTCAATAGTAGCCACCCTCAAGGAGTGCTAAGGTCTGCTCCTGACCAAGATGATTCGCCTATAATGTATCATGTCACTCCTTAAGCAATTCTTGGTGGAGGTTTTCTCACCGCGGCATGAAGATGCATCCCCCTTTTGTCATGAGGAGGTTGTCCTATAGCCAAAATCACTGAGTCTTCCCTGCCTGCGCCAGAGAAACAAGGTGTTGCACCGTTGGATCCTGCTACGTACCTTCACGAATGTGGCTTAGCAAAGCGTCCTCCAAATACACTTCAGAAGGCTTCGCACGCGCAACAGCCAGTTCAATCCTGTGACTTAAGGCATCCACAACTATATTGGTCTTCCCAACCTTGTACTCTAAGGCAAAGTCAAAGTCAGCCAAAAACATCTGCCACTGAGCTTGCTTAGGTGTCAGCTTCTTCTATGTCTGAAAATAGATCGCGGCAACATTGTCCATCTTGACGATGAATTAGGCACCCAAAAGGTAGTGTCACCAAGTCCTGAGGCAATACATGATGGTTGTCATCTCACATTCATGCACCGTGTAACATCTCTCTGCATCCTTTAGCTTACGACTCTCATATGCGATCAGATGGCCGTCTTGCATAATAACTCCGTCGATGGCAAAGTCTGAGGCGTCTGTGTAGACCTCAAAGAGTCTCGAGTGATTAAGCAGTCGCAACACTGGCTCCCTCACTAAGGCTTTCTTTAAGCCGTCAAAGGCATCTTGACATGCTCCTGTCCAAAGCCATACCTGATTCTTCTTTAACAAGTCAGTGAGGGGCGCAACAATGAAAGAGTAACCTTCAATGAATCACCGATAGTAATTCGCCAAACCAAAGAATGACTGCAACTCTGGCACTTTGCTTAGCGAAACCCATTCCTGGATGACTCTTATCTTTTGCCCATCTATGCGCAACGCACCACGCCCCATAATATGACTGAGGAAACTGATCTCCTCCTGATCGAAGAGACACTTCTCTCGTTTAACATAGAGGTCATTCACCTTTAGCACCTGAAATACTGTTCACAAGTGCCTGACATGTTTCTCCATATTGCTGTTATAGATCACGATGTCATCCAAGTAGACTACCATGAACTTGTCTAAGTAAGAATAGAAAATCTGATTCATTAGGGTCGTGAACGTGGCTGGAGCATTTGTCAACCTAAATGACATTACTAAGAATTCATAAGCACCATAGCAGGTGACACAAGTTATTTTCGGCTCATCACCATCTACAATTCTCACCTACGAGTAACTCGATCTCAAGTTTAGCTTTGAAATGACTCAGACACTTCCCAACTGATCGAACAAGTCCGCTATTAGTAGCAACATGTACTTGTTCTTTATTATGACCTTGTTTAGCACACGGTAGTCCACACACAACCGCTTGGAGCCATCATATTTCATCTGAAATAGGACTGGTACACCAAATTGTGCTTTTGATGGATGAACGATACTTGCATCTAACATCTCGTTCAGCTGCCTACGCAACTCTTTTAGCTCAATTGACCCCATGTAGTATAAAACCATTCCAGGAGGCTTCACTCCCGGGGTGGATTCAATCTTATGGTTGACCTCGCATCTTGTTGGTAGACGCTTCGGCAATTCCGGAGGCATCACCCTTCGAAACTCTACCAACAGTGGGGCTAGGGTCGGCGACACTGCTGCTTGCACCTTTTCTTCTTCTGCGTGCATATCAACTAAGAATGTCTGCTCCCCACGCTTGACACCCTTTTTCAACTGTATTGTCGACAACACTGAAGTCTTGCCTTTCTAAGTAAGTCACTGAACTGTGTGTAACTGGTTTGGCCCTATAATCGTCACGAGTTAAATTTTGGTAGCAACATCACATTCTGGCTGTGTAGATACTCCATACCCAAAATCATCTTAAAATCATCGAGGGGCACCACAGAGAAGTTGGCCTTACCGGCCCAACTCCCAATTTGGATAGCCACGTCCCTTGCTGCACCAAGGATGGGCATGGCTTTAGAGTTCACCGTTTTGACGGTCCTCTGCTTTGGCCCGGGCTTCAAGCCCAACCGCTCTGCCTCTTCCCGCGAGACAAAATTATGTATAGCTCTGGAGTCTACCATTGCTTAAGTAGACTTTTCATTCGTAATGATTTATGAGTTCCTTGCTGACATGCATGTTTTCAGTTGCTCAACTTCTAGCTACGTTAATTGATCGCATGACCCCTATCCTTGGTTGCATGGTCTCAGTATCACTATATTCTGCCTGCACCGCATTAGCTTGCCCATTATCCTTTACAAGTCACTTCAGACACTGCCTGGCGATATGCCTATCACCACAGAACCAGCAAGTAACACCTGCTCTCTTGTTGTTGTTAAACTTCTTGAAGTTTTGTTTCTTATCAAATTGGTGGGATGTCGATGCCTCACCTTTGTTGTCGCGTCACTCATCCTTCTTGCCTTCGTGGTCAGGATTCTTTCCGACCTTGGTTGATGGGGTGAAGGGCTTGTACTGAGTGTCAGTTAAGCGCTCGGTCGTCACGTATGCATCTTTCAAAATATTGAGGTTGATCCTTTCCACTTTGAACTGTGCCCATGACTGAAGTCCCACAATGAACCAGTTGAGCTTGTCCTCATCTGGCATGTTAGGCACCTCAAGCATAAGCTTCTGGAATGTTCTGACATAGTCTTGCAATGAAGCAATATGTTTAAGATCCAACACTATCCTATAAGCCTATCTTTGCACATTCTTCAACATAAAGTAGTTGCACAGTTCTATTTTGAAGTTGTCAAAGGTGTTTATCACTCATTGACCCCTCTCCATGTCATTACTCTTCTGCCTCCACCAAGCGATGACATCTTCATCCAGTAGAGTTGTTGCAGCCTTAATTTTGAGATCTTCAAGCGTTATGTTCCGAATATCCAAGTAATCTTCTACTTAGAACAAGAAGTTCTTAATGGCCTTGCTGTCGTGAGAACCATTGAACTTTGCTGGTCTTGGCACATCAATCCTTGATGGTCTCTTACCACTTCCCCCATGTAGGGTCATTGTTTGCTGCAATGTGTGATTCTTCAACTGAAACTCCCCTACTTCAGTATGCAAGTTGTTCACTCTTGTCATCAACGAAGTGACATGTTCCATCAGTAAAATCACCTGCTCTTGCAGGCTCACCACCACATCATTTAGTCCACCGAATGATTCAACTACGCATGAAATCGCTTCTTCGTGCGAAGTTATATCTTCTACCAGTTTGTTGACAGTTGCAGCCATTTGCTCTTAACCATGAGGTGAACCCATCTCCTCAGCTTCGACAACTGCCTTGCCTTTGGTGTTATGCAAGTTTTGATAAGGCGTCATAATATCTTGCTCACAAATTATAGTCTGTCAGCGGGTTAATTTGTCGACATCGACTCCGGAGTCCCTTCTCCAGCACGCACGAGAACATGCTCTGGTACCACTTGTCACAGGCCTATTTCCTTCAATAGGCCAGTGCAGCGCGACGATTCTTCCTTACCGCCGCAAGCCTACTTATCGCTTGCTTGCCAGTCATGAAAGCTTGTAATCAAAGTGCAAGAAAGAAAAAGAGAATGGAGGGAGAAGAATTGCAATCACAAGAAGCAATCACAACGAGGGTGAACAAAAGAAAGCTCAACGCATTTGATTCATTCACAATTTAGCCCATAGGTCACTTGCAGTTCAAGTATATGGGTTGCCACTTTGGGGTATTGATTAACTTGAACCGGGCAGCTTACATCGGATTCAACGAAAGCAAAACAGACTCTAGACACAACTTTACAATGTAAGTCACAAGGGAACAATAACAATCCTAATGTTAATTGTTTCAATTAATCCTAACTTAATTATGAATCATGTAGAGTCATGTTTCATGTTAATTGAAAGCAAAACCAAAAAACAAAAATAAACATTTATAATTCATCTCACTTGAAAAATAAAATCAAAAGCCTAAATGTAAATTGAAAAAAAAAACAAGAAGAAATAGAAGAAGACTTAGAAGAGGAAGAAGGTGTGCTATCGAGCGCATGTGCCAGAGACTAGAGAGGACGACTGGCTGCTCAAAGTAGGGCGCAGCCACTAGGGATGGCTTTGACCCTGCCTAAACATGATGAGAGAGAGAGAGAACCTGCACGTGTGCCGGAAGCCACGATCGGACAGTGACTGATCGAAAGTGGCAGCACTTTGGGCCAGCCATTCAAAGGCCAGAGAGAATGTCGATACTCGAAAGAAGGAGACGTGGGGTCAGGGTTGGGCAGGGCCGCGAAGGGAGTGTAGAGAGAATGTCGAGAGATGCTAGGGAGAACGTTGAGAGGGCCTAGGGCACACTTTGGGCCTTTGGGTCAGGGCATCGGGGCACTTTTTGGGTCAGGCCCGATAACTCAAATGGAGGATTTTTTGGGCTAGGGTGGGCACGTACCCACTCAGGCCATAACGTGGCTCTGCCACTGCATGTTGGAATCCAAACACTAATTATCTACTAAACAGGCTATGCAAATTAGATCTACAGGGTCAATTAACAAGAAAAGATTATGGAAATACTAGGCTGATTGTGTTGGGATGCCAGTGACTTGAAATCGAGATAGTTAAATAGATATTACGAGTTCTCACTGACTCAATCATATCAATGTAGTGCCACAAACAATCGGTAACACTGCATTTATCAGAGGACCACCCTTGTGAAATTAGAGGCTTTGGAGACACCTAATCCAAAGTAACCAAAACATCTTATTTGTACCTGTTTTGTCTCTGTGTTATTGTGTGCACAGTAACAAATGTTTAATATTTATGATTTTTTAATGATTTATTAGTATTGATTTTTTTTTTTTTATATTTATTCATATCATTTATTTTACATCTATCCTTCTATGTAGGGACAAAGATGTGGAGACCTAAAGATGCAGTATGGGACCATGCTACATTACTATCTGATGGTCGATTATGTTGCCTCTATTGTAACACAGAAAATAGATTATATATATTTTTGCATGTCAAATTAATTACACAATTAATTTATTTTTAATTGATTTTTTAATTTTTTTTTGAGAATTTATTGATTTTTTTAGTATTTTCCCGAGATTTTGACGAAAAAACTTGAGAAATATTCAGAAAGTCAAAAATCTCTAGAGAAATTCACAACCAGGAAATTACTGTTTTAAACTTTTGTCACTATACATGGGAGGATTTTTTTTAATATTTTATAATTTTGAAATTTATGAATAGCACGGCCATTTTTCCGTTGCTAACATTAAAAGTGGTAGCAGAAAATCATGAGAGAGAACCGGGTCTTCTGCTAATTTCCTTTGCCTGTAGGATCACAAGTAGGGTCTGTAAATGAACCAAGTCGCCCTTAACTCAGCTCGATCTGCAATGAACATAAGAAAAGCTCATAATCGGCAGAACATGAGCTCATTACCAACAAATTTCGATCGGACCTATCAATGGATCTGATTTATGGGCTGGCTGGCCCCAGCCATTCTGATGAACATAAGGAAAAAAGACTCGGGCGTTTGACTAGGCTCTAGAGAGGGGATGTGAGAAAGAATTGCAAATTTAAACGAGACTACAACTGTGCTACGTCAACTACATAGATCTGATTTCCAAAATCAAAATCTAACCATTGGATAATGTTTAACATGATTTATGTACTTTATCCACGTGCTGATTAAAGTTGATTCCACCGTAATGTTTTAGGCCATTTATAAACCATCCTTGTCTTTCATAAATTGTGAACCCTTGATTTTTTCAAGATCTTAAAAATTGTTTCTTATTACGTGTTGGAGATGACTAAACTTACTAACATGGGGAATAAATTACGTTAAACACAAGTACATGGTAAGATTCAACATTTAGTAGCTGAATCTATGCAAACAAGATTGAGTACCACCATTTTGTATCCTGGTCTAGAAATACAATAGGTATTGTCGTATCTAAAAAAGAGTCTCTGAATAATGGTTCGTTGTCTTTAGTTATTGAAGTATGCACCTGTATCTAATAATGAGCTTTTGTGGTCAACAAGGCCATGCAAGATTAGTTGGTTCCTTATAAATTGCCACTGCTGAATTTCAGTTTAAAGATGTGCCTCTAATTGGACTGCACAGTGTTTCCTTTGCATGGAGGCCTGCCTTTAATTTCTTTCTTTTCTTTTTATGCAAGAAAATGCTCACCGAGAACCGGGGCACTTAATGGGCCTGACTTTCTGTGAAGTGAAACTCTAGGGTGAGGATACGATAACCCAACTTTACGTGCCCCAACCGTGATAAAGCAACAGCAGTCCCATTGCACCCCCGGAATTCAATCCTGGGCCTTTAGCTTTACACAGGACTCGGCTGACTGTGGTGGTGAGGCTGGCCTATTAGTCACCTACGTCTTTACCAAGAGAGTAGATCGTATCAACACACTACAAGAAAAATGCTAATTTGTGATGGATTTTTTTCATCGCAAATTTGTGACGGATTAGCAAGTGAAAACTATTTGTCGCTAACATTTGAAATATTTGCAAAATTAGCGACGGAAATATCTTCATCGCTAAATACATCGCTAATTAGCGACATCATTTTTTCTTCGCCAAAACACTATAAAAAATGCTAATTAACGAGAGAATTTTTCCGTCCTTAATCCGTCGCTAATTAGCGACGAATTAGGGACAAAAAAATTCTCTCGCTAATTCCGTCGCTAATTTTCGATTTAAACCGTCCCACTTGATGCGCGAAATTTTCCCTCCCCCCGTTCAAAATTTTTCCTCCCTCTGTTTTTTCCTTCCCCCGTTCGATTTAAATCATCCCCACCTGAGGTGCTTCTGAGGACGCCAGAAGCCCCGCCCTTCCTCCGACGACACACAGCGACCTCTCGCACCACAGAGGGCAGTTGGAAGAGGGCGTTGAGCCAGCTGAACCACGACGTGGGCAGGAGCAGGGTGGGCCGCTACTTCAAGCTCGAGGAGCGCAGGTCCAGCTTCACCACCGAGATCAGGGCGGGAACGGCCACGTTCTCACCATGGCCTACATCATCGCCCTTAATGCCAACATCCTTACCGACTCTGGCGGGCCCTGCTCTGTCTCAGATTGCGTGCCGCTCTGTAGCGATCCCTCCATCTTTGTCTCCTCCTGCTCGGGCACCAACGACACCTCCATCCTCTGCGTCGTCGTCCAACCCGATGCCTCCTGCAAGTTCTCCCCCGTCAACCCTGGCTACGTTGCCTGCCTTGACCGCTCCTCCCGGCAATGCCCCTCGCCAGTCTCCATCGCCCGTCCTACCTCTCCCTCGTCGGATCTCGTCTCCACTACGACCCCTTCTCCCACCATGACTGGCTCGCTGCGGAAGAACGTCCCGGCGCCGAAACGCGTCGATTCTGTGCAAAAAAAACATTGCTCCCTACCGAAGAACGCGCCGGCAGCGAGCAATTTTTTTTAAAAATTAACGACGGATATTATCCATCGCTAATTTAAAATAGCGAAGGACTCGCGATGGATCATATACGTCGGTAATCCGTCGCAAATTAGCGACGGATAAGTTCTGACACTACTTAGCGTCAAAAAATTCATGATGAAAGTTATCCATCGCTAAACAGTTTAGTGACGGATTAGCAACGGATTTAGGTCATCGCTAATCCACAGGTTTCTTGTAGTGACACTGGGTGACATTAGCACCCAACAACCAGAACTCGTCCTGGATGGGTCGTGCCAAAAAAGGTGAGTTAAGGGAATTGTGTTGGCTGAGAGAGAGAGAGAGAGAGAGAGAGAGAGAGAGAGAGAGAGAGAGAGAGAGAGAGAGAGAGAGAGAGAGAGAGAGAGAGAGACGAAAATAAGAATCAACATTAAAGATAAAGGGTCAACATAGTTGAGCCCAAGAACACAGAAGAACAGGCCTGAAAGCCAAAGAAACAAAACAAAAACAGAGATGCATAACAAAAAGCACTGGCTGATCAGCCCGGTTCAGGAGGAAACCGAGGCACCAGAAAGCGCTGAAGGTCAGGGATCGAGAAATGTAAAATACAATGCACATCTGATAAGATGCAATGTGTTAGCTTGCCTAAAGTAACTGAGCATTCCTGAAAGATTGCGTTGTTACGATACATCCAAACCGCCCACCATAAGGAAAAAGGCCACGTTCTCCAGATGAGACTCCATCTTTTCCACTTTCGAACAAATTGTGAACCCCACAATAGGTCTAGAGTGAAAGACTCCTGACGCACAATGACTTCAGACCCGTTCCAGGTATGCTTGAAAATGTCCCTAAAGGTGGGGCAGTCCCAGAAAAGATGGAACGTGGATTCTTCAACATACTTGCAAAAGATACACCTACTCGAAAGATGAAAACCAAAGCGCTTTAGAAGACACTCTGTCTAGACCCGGCCATGCACGATTAGCCAAGCAAGAAACTTCGAACAGGGAGTAGGCCTCTAACCCTAGATTAGGCTAGCAGGAAATCAATCAGCACCCGACGACAACATAGACAAGTAACATGATTTGGAGCGAAATTCTTCACCTGGCGCAATTGCTCTTTGGATAAACTGGAAAATGGGTTGAGGGTTACCCTCTTTAGAGATGATGGTCGACTATGCTTTGATCCATGACCTATGCAGCGGGGAAGCAAGAAGTCTGTTCGAGCGAGAATCATATTGAAGCGACTCCAAGGGGTCATACTTAGTGAGAAGGAAATTCACGCAAGGAGATCCAGGTTGGTGAGCATGCCAACTTAGCTTAACGACGAGAATGATGCTACGCATATGGGAGTCAATAATCTCGACCCCCCCTTCCCCGAGCAAGCCGCAGGAAGTTCCAACCCACCAGATGGTGCTTATGCCAAGGGGAGCGACAAGACCAAAGGAAATTCGCCATTAAGCGAGAGAACTTTTTGTGCACACCGATAGGCATCACGAACATGGACATTATGAATTCCAGGATAGATGAAAGAATGTGCTTGATTAGAGTTAAATGTCTCGCAATAGAGAGGTAAGAAGTTTGTCAGGATGAAATTTTGGTTTGGACTTTTTAAAGACCGAAATACGCGAAAGATGAAGAGGAAGGCCTAGGTAGGACATAGGAAGCTCCGTGACAGAGCAACCAAAAATCTTCTAGCCAATGGCAAGCAGAGAGGGAGACGTGTTAACCATAGACATGCAGCATTTAATGTTATTCAAGGATAGCTCAGACAGAGAAAAGAAGAAATGGAGGACAAGCTTGAAACGCAGCATTTTCTGAAAGGTTGCATGGCCAAAAAGTATCATGTTGTCGACATAAGTAAGAATATGAAAGGAAAATTCCTCGATTCTGATAGGATCAATGATCTGGTGCAGAGCTGCCCTCCTTAACAGGACCATAAGGCCTTCAATGACAACATTAAAAAGAAGAGGAGATAAGGGGCACCATTGCCGGATACCATGCCCGAGCTTGAACTGCTGGCCTTGGACTCCATTAATCTTAATTTGAGAGTGGGCATTAGAGACAAGTTCGTGCACCCAGCTAGTGAAGCGACTACCGAAACCAAAGTTATCTAGCATGTGGAAGAGAAAGGGCCAATGAACCGAGTCAAAAGCCTTATGAAAGTCGAGCTTCAGAGTGAAGAATGACTTACTGTTGCGCTTTAAAGAGTGCATAACTTCGGATGCTAGAATGAAACAATGTGAAATCCGCCTGCTAGAAATGAATGTAAACTGAGAATCAGAGAAAATCTGAAGCACCTTAGCAATGATATGGTAGATCCCCCCAACACAGAGATAGGACAAAATCTGGATATGTCTGAAGACGCCGCGTCCTTTGGAATAAGAGAGACAATAGCCAGATGAGAATGAACATGCAACCGACAACTATGATGGAATTCAAGTAGGACTTGAAGCAGATCAGCTTTAACGCAGTGCCAAAAGATGCGAAAGAAATCAATCGGGAAACCATCAAAACCGGGTGCTTTCAACCCAGACAGATCCCGAATAGCAGAAAAAATCTCAAATCCAGCGAAACAGACCTGAAGGAATCTAGAAATAGTGCAGCTCATGGATCGAACCAATAGACGGTCGATAGCGCCACCTGCAGACGAGTTATGGAAGTAGAGATCCTTGAAGTAGCTGGTAACAGCAGGAAGGACATGCTCTGTCGAGTAGGAAACCCCTTCAATAGAGATGGATGAGATGGTGTGCCTTCGATGACGATGCAAGGCGAAAGTGTGAAAGAAACGGGTATTCCTGTCACCCGCTTGAAGCCAAAGCACCCTGGACCATTGCTTCCAACGGATCTCATCTTTAAGCCTCCAAGAATACAATAGAAGAGATAACTCAATGGATCTTGCTTTCAAGCTCTCAATACTGGAATCCGATGGAGCTTCATTAAGAGACAACGATTGGTGGATAGTCGACAACTCTAATTTTCATTCACCTAGATGCCTAAATTTGTTAATCCTATTTAAAGAAAGCCACTTACGAATGTTGCGGGATAGGCGAGATAGCTTCACCATGCAACGCGTCGTTGCCCTAGTCACGAAGCACAATTTTTTACCAAGATTGAAGGACGACCAAAGAGAAATCTGGTTCCTTAAGCCACCATTGCTCAAAACAAAAATTTTGATAAACAAATAAATCATTTCTCCAGCAAGTAACTGCTTGGCTATGGTCAGAGACGGATTGGAGAAGCAGTCGGTAAGAGATGTCCGGAATAGAAGCCAAAAGATTAGTAGATACCAACACGCGATCGAGAAGCTGATAGCACAGACAGGATTTGCGGTTAGACCAGGAGAAGACCTCCCCGACGGTCGAAACTGGGTAAAGCTGGTGCAGTTGGTTGAATGCCTGAAAACCGTGCATGGAGGCAAGATTGGATACCGACATGTTGGAGTCGTTGGTAGACAACAAGCAATTGAAGTCCCCCATAAAAATGTGCATGTTCCTGAAGAGAGAGAGGTGGGTTAAGGGTGCAAGAGACCTTTTTTGGTGGTATCCGGCCAGGGCAGATGTTATGTTTTGGCTGCTTGGTGACATTATAAGCAATGCTAGCCAGAGTTTGATACGATCAACTATCCTTTACGAAAGAGATGTGTCACTAATGACAACATGTAGACAGCTTGGTTGGGTGCCGCTTGACCTGTTTTTTATAATTTTCTTTTTTCTTATTAGTGAGCAGCCCAAAATAAGTTTTACTCGTAGTTCTTGTATAGATGAAGAACGCCAAAAATTAACATACACAAGTCCATGCCCAAAAGGGCCGTCCCGATTCCATCATGGGCAAAGAAGACTTAGGGTTTTAATGAGCTTGTGAGAGAGTGAGGTGGCCTTCCATCATTGGTTGTCTCTAGACACTTATAAAATTTTAGGAAGTGGGCACGAAACGACTTAGAAGCAAACTAGAAATTATTTCAGAAGCAAAGTGGAAACAAAGAAGGAAGCAACTTAGGATGCAAGTGAGAAGCAAATAGGAATCAAGTTTTTTCGATATTGGACAAAAAACAAATTGTTAAAAACTCCAAATTTGTTCTGATATTGGATAGCGAGTGAAAAGCGATCAGAAAAGCTAGTGGAAAGCTAAATGAGAAGTTTCAATTTAAAAGGGTCGCTTCCCCACGTTTGAGAAGTGATACATTTTATGCTTTCGAAATGCGTTTTGGAGAAGTGTGCTCCTCCGAGTCGTATTGCATTTTTGGTAACACGCCACACTTTTAGTTGGGGTATATTTGAAAAGTTGACGCTTTCATTGATTAAAAGGGTCCATAATAATATTTATGGTTCAAAAATTATTTCCTACCATAAAGTCAAGGGAGAGTAGCAACAACTTTAAATATGTACTTATTATTAATTTTATAGATGATACATTGAAAGATATCATAATGGCTAGTAACATTATTGTTGTGTCATAACCCACCTGTTTGGTTCACTTTAGATGCACATGTGTGAAATGTAATTGATGCATGTACTGTTAAAACTGGCAATGAGATCACGATATGATCAGCCTTCACGATCATATCATGATCTTTTTCCCACCGGAAAGGGCTTCTCTTCCCATTCAACCGTGCAGCTCTTTTGGGACCCTCCCAATGCTTATTGTTATCCCCTCTTGTGTCTATCGCTATGCAACGTTATCCTTATCAAGGATAACATTGCCTCTCTGCCTGATTGTTATATATACCCTCTATCTGTAACCTATTATGCATCGCATTGTGAGAACAACAATAATATGAGTGTGAGAGGTCTTCATCCATGGACGTAGGCTACAACCGAACCACGTTAATCGTGCTTCCTTTCCTTTCCTCTTTCCTCTTTCCTTTTCCTATTTTTTATCATGGTATCAAAGTCAGGTTCTATAATAACCAGTGACCATCCCAGCGTTGTCCTTGATCCTCGACTATGGCAGAAGGAGATAACGAGCCAAGCTCTTCTACACATGCCACATCAAAGATGGTCGTGCAAGAGCAGAATCCCACGCTCAAAATCACCATCATTCCGCTGAACTGGTCCAACTACCTGTCTTGGTCCAAGGTGGCAACACTCTTCCTTAGCAACAAATCCAAGCTTGGATATATCAATGGGAAGATCATCCTGCCTACCTCTGACAAGCCTGGCTATAATGAATGGGAATCAAGTAACCATCTCATTATGTCCTGGTTTCTAAATTCTATGGACCAAAGCATCGTTGAGGGCTTATTGTTCCTTGACACTGCCAAAGAGATATGGGATTCACTTAAAGACATTTACGGTGAGCAGAATAACCTCACCAGGATCTATCAACTTTAGCAAGAAATCGCCCACCTGACCAAAGAAGACAAGCCCTTCCATTCCTACCTCAGCTCCTTACGCGCTATATGGGATGAAATGAACCTATATCGACCCATTACCAATGATACAGAGGTCATCAAGAGATGCGTCAAGGAGGACAAGGTTTTCAAAACCCTCACTGGTCTTAAACATGACTATAACAATTTAAGAAGTCAGATCCTTATGTTCAGGGATTTACCTTGTTTCAATGAGGTTTGTTCCATCATTCAGCGGGAGGAAACTCGTCGGAGAGTCATGGGGCGTGAACCCCGGTCCGAAATCCATGAAAAAGCCACCTTCTCCAGTAGTTCCAAGGAGGGCACTACTTGTTTCCCCCCCGAGAACACGGGAAGCAATCACTCATGGGGATGGGTAAGGCCGCGATGCACTCATTGCAAAAAACTTGGATACTTGAGAGAAAAGTGCTGGGAAATCCACGGACGTCCGGAGCAACAAACACCGCGTGAAAACAACTAGGGACCTAACACAGGAACTACCATAGAAGACCTTGCGCAACTTCTACAACAAATCAATAAGTCCAACCTTGCGGCTATTCTCGAAGGTCAACAAAAGACAACTATAGGTAACACATCTGCTCTTAGCTCTAAGCCCATTGACTCCAAGTGGATCGCCGACACCGGCGCAACTGACCACATGATGGGCAAGGCCGACATGCTGACAAACATCCGATCAACAAATAAGGGTCCTATTAGCATAGCAAATGGGATTCAAATACCTGTCAATGAAGTTGGTAATGTATCTCTACTGCACGACCTAGGGTCGTTAGAGGCCCTATACGTCCCTTCTCTTCTAGCTTCATGTCAATCAGCAAGATCACAAAGAGTCATAATTGTGTTGCGATCTTTTCTTCTAAATATGTGGTTTTCCAGGACTTGAATACAAGGAAGGTGATTGGTAGAGGACGTGCGGTAAATGGGCTCTACCTCCTTGACGTGGAAACTCAGGCCCACACTGCTCACAGAACCACTAACATGGACAAAATGTGGCATTTCAGACTCAGATACGCCTCTTATCAAACCTTAAAGAGATTTTTTTCCCACATCACACCATCTTAAGAGTCGTGTGACGCATGCCAATACTCAAAGCAAACCAGAATCCCTTTTCCTTTATCCGAAACAAAAAGCGACAAAAGCTTTTCTTTCATTCACTCCGATGTCTAGGGACCAGCCCCTATTGAATCATATTCAAGTTTTAGATATTTTATCACTTTCACTGATGATTATTCACATGCAACACGGTTATAACTTATCAAACGTAAAGCTAAAGTTTTTGACACTTATAAGAAATTCGAGAATATGGTCAAAACTCAGTTCGATGCCAAGATCAAAACCCTTCACTCAGATAACAGGAGGAAATACGTGAACTCCAAGTTCATCAAACACCTTACTAATCACGGGCCCACCCACTAGACCAGTTGCACTGGCATGCCTCAACAAAATGGCATCGCTGAATGCAAAAATAGGACACTCCTAAACATGGCCAGGGCCTTCATGTTCCACATGAACGTCCCCAGGCATTTCTAGGCAGATGTTGTATCCACGACCTGCTATGTGTCCAACCGCCTTCCCAGCCAAGCCACTGGCTACAAGACTCCTATGGCGATGATCATGAGAAGGAACCTGCCCTTGTCCCACCTACGAGTGTTCGAGTGCAAATGCTTCGTTCATCTTCAAAAAAAGCACAGAGACAAACTTGAAAGAAGAGCAGCAAAATATATATTTTGGAGGTATTCATTCGTAAAGAAGGGATACAAATGCTATGACTCCATAAGCAGATGGCTTTTCTTTTCCCGTGACGTCGAATTCTTTGAAGAGGAGCCCTATTATCAAGCTAAAGACACGTCTATTTTTTACTGTGACTTTCAGGGGGAGCACACCCCATAAGACGTCATCCCTATCCTGCCCGCCATTGAGGCTGGAGAGGAGGGTCCCACCAGGATCATGCATCACACATTGGTCGAACACCCCAGCGATATTGTCTCCACCAATGCCACCCCTCATGCGGCAGCCGAAGGCCCCATTGAGCATCTCGTGATGACACGAAGATCTGGCAAAACCACTAGACATCTTATTAGGCTGAGGGACTTCTATACCTACCTTGCGTCTGGATCCACCGATCACCCCATCAAAAGACATGTTTACTTTGATGGATTTTCCAATGCGTACCTCTCATACCTTTGCAACGTCTACTCTAACACAAAGCCATCCACCTTCAAAGATGCCAACACCCAACAAGTATGGAGAGCTGCTATGGGGGAAGAACTTGCCGCCCTAAGAAAGATTAGGATGTGGAAAGTCATCCCTCTCCCCTCATGCAAGAAACCATTGGGCTGTTGATGGACATGCAAGATCAAATATCGGAGTGACGGAACCATCGAGCGATACAAGACAAGACTGGTCGCAAAAGGATACATCCAAGTTGAAGGAACATACTACCATGAGACCTTTGCCCTAGTGGCCAAAATGAACTCTATCAAAATCCTCCTATCCCCTGCCACCAATCACAGATAGCCACTAAACCAACTCGATGTTAAGAACGCCTTTCTTCACAGAGACCTTCAAGAGGAAGTTTATATGGAATTATCACCTGGACACCCCGACATTGGCAACAAAAACCTCGTTTGCAGATTGATGAAGGCCTTATATGGGCTCAAGCAATTGTCACACACATGGTTTGCCAAGCTTAGCGACGCCCTCACACAGTTAGGTTTTCAGAGAAGCACATCTGAGTACTCTATGGTTAGCAAAAAGAGTGCCACCGGTAACATTATCATCCTCGTGTATGTTGATAACATCATCATCACAGGAGATGACCCAACGCTAATTGACGTAGTGAAAAATCACCTACGTCAAAAATTTGAGATCAAGGACCTCGGCAAGCTTCGCTACTTCCTCAACATAGAAGTTGCACAATCCAACCATGGCATATTCCTATGTCAACGAAAGTATGCCATAGACCTGCTTAAGAAAGTCGAGATGTTAGGAGCCAAGCCTGCAAACACACCCATTGATCAAAACCACAAAGTCAGTAAAGATGAGGGGGAGTCAGTGCACGACGTCAGCAACTTCCAAAGACTGGTAAGACGTCTCATTTACCTCATGGTCAGGAGACCCGACATCACCTATGTTGTTAACCTCATTAGCCAATTCATGCATAACCCCAAAGTCCCTCACTTGGCCATAGCCCACAGGATTCTGAGGTACATAAAGTCATCCCCAGGTCACAGCATCCTTATGGATAGGAACGGCCATACCAAAGTCATCGGATACTCGGATGCTGACTAGGTAGGAGACCCAAACGATAGAAGGTCCACATCAGGCTACTGCACTCTTATAGGGGGAAATTTGGTTACATGGAGAAGCAAGAAGCAAAACATTGTCGCTAGGTCCAGTGCAGAAGCTGAGTATCAGGCCATGACCTCTGCATCATGCGAGCTCATATGGATTAAAGCCCTTTTACGTGATATGGGGTTCTGTGGTGATGATGCCATGAAATTAAGATGCGATAATCAAGCTGCCATCCACATCGGAGCAAACCCAATCTTTCACGAATGCACAAAACATATCGAGTTCGACTGTCACTTCGTGTGGGAAAAAATCCAAGCAGGGACCATATTCACCACACATGTCAAAAGCACGGACCAGTTGGCCGATATCTTCACCAAAGCCGTTAACGGAGACCAACTTGAAGACATCGGAACCAAGTTGGGTCTGATTAATATAGAGTCCCGACTTGAGGGGGAGTGTTAAAACTGGCAATGAGATCATGATATGATCAACCTTCATGATCATATCGTGATCTTCTTCCCACCGGACAAGGCTTCTCTTCTCGTTTGGTCGTGCAGCTCTTTTGGGACTCTCCCAATGCTTATCATTATCCCCTCTTGCATCTATCGCTATGCAACATTATGCTTATCAAGGATAACGTTGCCTCTCTGCCTGATTGCTATATATACCCTCTGCCTGTAACCTGTTATGCATCACATTGTGAGAACAACAATAATATGGGTGTGAGAGGTCTTCATCCGTGGATGTAGGCAACATCCGAACCACCTTAATCGTGTTTCCTTCCCTTTCTTCTTTCCTTTTCCTGTTTTTTATCATGTACTGCTGGGTGTCTGCCTTAACTCTTGCTTGACAATTCAAAAGAAAAAAGTATCTTACCGGAATTAGGTGGCTGGATTTAATAGCCAACTCACACCGGAGGAAGGAAGCAAGAGAGAGAGAGAGAGAGAGAGAGAGAGAGAGAGAGAGAGAGAGAGAGAGAGAGAGAGAGAGAGAGAGAGAGAGGAGGAGGAGGGAATTGGATGCTCCTGCTGAAGACCTGGCTTGGTTCAGCTGCAGGGTGCACCTCATTTTCGCGAGAAGCCATTTACAGTGACACCTTTAGTTTAAAAAAAAACAAAAATCATGTGGTTAGGATGTGAAAAATCTTCCATCGATTTTCTTTTTTGAAAAATCTTCCATTGATTTCCTATGATAAAGAAACCATACCCAGATCGTTGAAAAATCTTACATGGATTTTTTCGCAAAAATAGAAATCTTCACCTGTCTTTAATAAAATCAATGGATATAATCGTTTGTACCATAAAAGCCATTGCTGTTAGGTTATTGTGGGCCAATAACTTTTAGGTTATTTTAAAACCTGTTGCCAACACAACCAAACAATCCAAACAATGTTTTTGACTAAACAAAGCTTGTAGATCATATTTATAGGGCAACATTTTGAAAAAAACAGAAAGTGGTTTCTACTTGAACGCATGGCATAATCATTATAGCCAACATTTTTACACACATTTGCTACAATCAATTGCAGCACAATCATCTTGGGATCTCATAGGTGCATGTTTCTTCCACTGAATCTAAAACTGTAAATGTGTTTAACTTGGCTGATTTGCTAAGAATTGACCCTTTAATCATATTGTTTCAAAGATGCATTTATAGCCATTGATTTTTTTTAGTCACCAAGAAAACATGTTCACATGTTGGAAACCAAACACTAATATCAGCTAAACATGCAAGCTAAGCAGATTAGATCTACAGGGTCAATTAACAAGAAAAGAATATAGAAAAACTAGGCAGTTTTTGTTGGGATGCCACATGCCAGTGACTTGAAATCCACATAGTTAATTAGATATTAAGTGTTCTCACGAACTCAATTATATCAATGTAGTGTCACAATCAATCGGTAACACTACATTTATCAGCAGACCACCCTTGTGAAATTAGAGGCTTTGGAGGCCGAATCCAAAGTAACCAGAACATATTTTTCATACCTGTTTTGTCTCTGTTATTATTTGCATAGTAACAAATGTTTAATAAGTATGATTAGTTTCTATGATTTATTAGTATCGATAATTTTATGTATTTCTTTTTTTATATGTATTCATATCATTTCTTTTATATCTACAGTTCTATGTAGGGAAAAAGATGGGGAGACTTAAAGATGCATTATGAGACCATGCTACACCACCATCAAATGGTGGATTACATTGCCTCTATTGTAACACAGAAAATAGATTATATATATATAATTGTTTAATTAGTTGATTTTTATTTAATTGTTTGAGAATTTATTTGATTTTTAATATTTTTCCTAGATTTTGACAAAAAAACTCAAGAAATATTCAAAAGTAGAAAATCTCCCAAGAAATTGTGGTTTTAAACTTCTTTCTTTTTTTTGAGTCTTACTCGTCGAAGAAACCGTCCTAGAAGCAGAGACCAAGCCGCACTGGCTCAGCCTGCTGTACTTATGGTGTCTGTCCATGTCGGCGTAAAACTCTGAATGCTTACCCCTTGACCCCAGGGAGTTGCCAAGCTTTGGCTTACCCTTGGGGGTGATGCCCATGGGATTTGAACCTAAACCGTCCGTCAAATGGTCTAGGCCCATCCCACTATGCCAAACCCCTTGGTCTGCGGTTTTAAACTTTTGTAACTATGCATGGGGAGATTTTTTTTAATATTTATAATCTTGAATTTTTATACATGAGCTTTTTGCTCGTAACAGCACCGCGGCCGTCCGTTTTTTATTTTGAAAAGTTAAAAAGTCAACAGAACAGTTATATGCTACGTGACATTCATCAAAATGCAAACAGACGGCCACGATGTTGGCATGAGCAAAAAGCTCATGTTCAGCATGACCTGATCTGCTTAGCATTTTTTCAGTTGCTAACATTAAAAGTGGTAGCAGAAAATCATGAGAGAGAACCGGGTCTTCTGCTAATTTCCTTTGCCTGTAGGATCACAAGTAGGGTCTGTAAATGAACCAAGTCGCCCTTAACTCAGCTCGATCTGCAATGAACATAAGAAAAGCGCATAATCGGCTGAACATGAGCTCATTACCAACAAATTTCGATCAGGCCTATCAATGGATCTGATTTATGGGCTGGCTGGCCCCAGCCATTCTGATGAACATAGGGAAAAAAGACTCGGGCGTTTGACTAGGCTCTAGATAGGGGATGTGAGAAAGAATTGCAAATTTAAACGAGACTCCAACTGTGCTACGTCAACTACATAGATCTGATTTCCAAAATCAAAATCTAACCATTGGATAATGTTTAACATGATTCATGTACTTTATCAACCTACTTATTAAAGTTGATTCCACCATAATGTTTTAGGCCATTTAGAAACCATCATTGTCTTCATGAATTGTGAACCTTTGATTTTTTCAACATCTTAAACACTGTATCTTATCGCTTTTGACATGTTGGAGATGATTAAACTTACTAACATGTATAAATTACGTTAAACACAAGTACATGGTAAGATTCAACATTTAGTAGCTGGATCTATGCAAACAAGTTTGAGTAGCACCATACTGTATCCTGCTCTAGAAATACAATAGGTATTGTAGTATCTAAAAAAGAGTCTCTGAATAATGGTTCGTTGTCTTTAGTTATTGAAGTATGCACCTGTATTTAATAATGAGCTTTTGTGGTCAACGAGGCCATGCAAGATTAGTTGGTTCCTTATAAATTGCCACTGCTGAATTTCAGTTTAAAGATGTGCCTCTAATTGGACTGCACAGTGTTTCCTTTGCAGGGAGGCCTGCCTTTTCTTTATTTTTTTTCTTTTTATGGAGGAAAACGCTCACCGAGAACCGGGTCATTCTGTGACCTAAAACTCTAGGTTGAAGATATATACCACCACCCAACTTTAGGTGCCTAAAGCAGCAGTCCCAATGCACCAGTGGAA
This sequence comes from Nuphar pumila, assembly GCF_984573655.1. NCBI lineage: Eukaryota > Viridiplantae > Streptophyta > Magnoliopsida > Nymphaeales > Nymphaeaceae > Nuphar > Nuphar pumila. Next base: position 131,958,724 of record NC_143253.1, read on the forward strand.
TTCAATCCTAGGCGTTTAGCTTGACACAGGACCCGCTGATCGTGGTGGTGAAGCCGGCCTATAAGTCACATACGTGATTACCAAGAGAGCGGATCGTATCAAACGCAGACAGAACGTAAAACGGGTCATGGATGGGTCACACTAAGAATGTGAGTTAAAGAGAATATCGTTGGCTGAGGGATGTCGTGAGAGAGAGTGAGGCGGGATCAGGGTGAGGGCAAAACAGAGAGAGAGAGAGAGAGAGAAGACAAGGGAAAACCAGGGGGCGGTTTAAGGGTGTATATGAGACCCTTTTTGGAGGGACCCAGCCAGGACGCGTGTTGCGTTCTGGCTGTTGGATGACATTTTGAAACGATCCGATATCCTTTACGAAAGAGATGCATGCATCTCTAATGACAACCTGCTTGCAGCTTGTCCTATTTTTACATTTTTCTTATGAACAAACTGCCTATGGTAAGATTTACTTGAAGTTCTCAAATAAATGGAAAACTCCAAAGTTTAACGTGCACAAGTTAATTTTCACAATGACCTAGATTCCATCACGGGGAAAGAAGACTTAGGGTACTTTTGGAAGCCAGAAACTCTCATAAAAAAAATGTTTTGCTTATGAAAAGTTTTTCAAAAAGAAATATTTTTTTGCTTATTTGTGTAGCATGGAAAAGCAAAGTGGAAAAATATAAAAAAATTTGTCAAACTAAAGATGGTGGGTGGTGGTGGTGAGTGTAAAAATTAATTTTCTCTTGGTAGGAAACATTCCTTCTAATAGAGAAATGTTTTTTTTTATAAAAAGTATATTTTTTAGAAAGTCTCCCTGAACGAAAAAGTCTCTTTCATTTGAAAGGGTTAAAAAATCTCTCAAAACGAAATTTTCATTTTGCGTCACTTTTTATATCAATGAGTGAGGTGAGATGTGGATCATATAAAATGGTGGATCACATAAGAAATGTCCACCACACCCACTAACTCACGCCCCATAGCTAATGTTAGCCAGCATTTTATATAGTCACCATGTATCACTTACATTCCACATAAGGGTGGCAATCAGGTCGGGTTGGCGGGTCAACATACCTCAACCCGAACCCAACCCGTTTATTAAACGGGTCACCTGTGGCAAACACGAACCCGACCCGTTTATTAAACGGGTAACCCAACACGACCCGCCAGCCCACTTAATAAACTAGTTGGGTCAGGTAAACGGGTTGGTGGGCCCCTCTTACCCGTTTATTAAATGGGTCAGCCGGGTTGGCATACCCCTAACACGAACCCAACCCGTTTAATAAACTGGTTAGGCGGGTCAACCTGTTTATTAAACGGGTTTATTTTTGCCAAACTCGAACCCAACCTGTTTAATAAACCGGTTAGGCGGGTCAACCGGTTTATTAAACGGGTTTATTTTTGCCAAACCCGAACCCGCCTAAGAGGCGGGTTGGCGGGTCGTGTCAGGTTTTGCCACCTCTAATTCCACAGATGTGAATCTAAAGGGAACAAATAATGATATTGTACTACCGAGGTGGTATCCCATGTGGTAAGTTGGTAAGGGTCTGCCTAACCCCAGCTTGCCTATCTAAAATATTAATGATATTGTTACTAGTCGTTACGATAACTACATATTTAAAAAAAGCATAAGTCAGCGGCTGCTACAATCACCTGACTTTATGGTAGGCAATAAATTTTCCACTAGAAATATTAATATGAACCCTTTTGATTGGTGAAAGTGATCTTTTTCAGATAAAACCCCTTGAAAAGAGTGGTTTTTTATACATTATTTATTCAGGTAACTGGGGGAGGCCACCTCATGAAAGGATTGTATAAAACGCTTGGCCCACCAGCTACAATCACTAACCGTCGCCCCCGAGTCCTACCTCAATAGAGGGAGGCCGGCTGTGGCTGGTACTAAGGGTGTCAAAGGGTCGGGTTTGGTTAGGACCCAGGTGGTACTAGACTCGAACTCAGTTTTGGGGTATGGTATTGAGTTTGGACGCGGGTCTAATCAGGTTCGTTATAAATCAGACCTCTGGGTCTGGACTTGAGTCTTAATCGGGTCTTATTATTTATCTCACCATACCCTGACTCTATAGGGTTTGGTTCGAGTGGAATCCAGGTAAATCAGGCCCGTCGACACCCTACTAAGATATCATGAATAAAAGTTTTTAAAGGTGGGTTTGGCATGTTGAGTTGTAAGGCACAAATTCCACGGACCCACACCCGTTGGTTTCAACCGACTGGGCTTAACAATAAACTTATCAACTGCCTTATGAAAACTCTAAAAAAAAAATACCTGATCTAATCCAAACCAAAAGCGGGGGAACAAGTGTTAAAAAAACTTATCACTGAAGTTTTTTTTTTTTTAAAACAAACGTGATTGACTAACTTCAAACTGACTTGTTTATAGAAAAATATATTGTTTTAAAGTTAAAAGAAATAAATAGTACTAAAAAAAAGACATGCAAAATATATCTAAAATATATTTCTTATTACCTAAGGAGATTATACAAGTCGAATCAAGGTAACCCGACTATCTACTTTTCATATTCAGCTTGCCAAACTTAGTTTACAACTTTGAAGGAGCTCGTAGCTATTTACGAGCGTAACATGAGCCGAGCCACGAGGGGCTCGACTTGTTTCCCAGCTCTACTCACTAGTATCGGTGGGCAATCGGCTTGGCAACTTGATGGGCCAAGCCGACCTGACTCGACATGGGTCAGGTTTGGGCCATGATTTTAGGCCCGGACCTATTAGATACCGGACCAAAATCTGCCTGTTATATACGTGGGTCGACGAGCTCAGGCAGGCCCGATGGGCCTGAGTTATTTATTAATTTTTGAATAATATAATTTTTTTTAAAATTAACTATTATATAGTAACTTGAATAACTATTATTATTTACCTAATTAGTTGCATGAAAACTTGCTATTCTCTAATTAACCGATAATTTCAATGAAGCATTTATGCATTTTAAGATTGGGCCACTTTACATTGGCCTGTTGGGCTAATGGGCTGGGCCATGCGCTTCTCTTCAAACCTGAGCCCGTTAAGAACCAGGCCAAAGCCCGGCATGTTAGTAAATGTTTCAGGCCGACTCAGTCAACGGTCCGGTCAGCCCGATCCATTAGCGGGCTTGCCGTGAGGGTGAAGCTAGGTGTGCCCTTTAGTGGGGAAAGGGTTGTTTGAAGCGTACTCAACCATTGAGATTGGTCGTTGTGCTACCGCTTAAGTCTGTGTGGGCTCAATGGGTAAGATGCCAAATTACAGGATCGTACTTGGACGCAACATGACTACCATGGCGTGTTGGATCTGAGTCAGAGGACAGTGGATCGGGTTAGGGGTATCTCTGATCCATGAAATGAACAACATCAACCGTCGGATCACCCATGTCATAGATGGGTCCCACTATTCCCTTTCACATCCTTTCATGCTTTAGATGAACGGCATCCAAGGCATGTAAAATGGCAAAACTGAGAACAGAGGTAGAATGTGAGGAACTTTGGATTATGTTCATCGTATGGGTGAAGAGCATCGGATAGGCTTTCTGATGGTAACTCGGTCAGGACTACCCTCATCCGATCCGCCCCTTGATGTACCTGCATTCGGTTTCTCAGTTTCCAGCCTGGATCTGGATCAGATCGGGGTCAGTAAACATATCAAAATGATGAATCTTACCCGACAAGGCATGTGGGTCATGCCTATCCAGTTGCCAACCAGTGTCATGAATATCGCCGACATTTTGAAAATATCGGTATATTTTTATATATTAAGGATAAGAGGAAATGGCCATATTGAAGGGATATCAATTTTATCTACAAGCTGGCCAAAATCGATATCCCTTGAATTCTTGTTGTTTCCTCTTATAATTAATATTTTATGAGATTTACACAGGCTCTGTAATACCAATGTTATCTCTGGATTCTAAAATATTGTATATTTTCAATATACTATGATCTTTTCACAAAATTATAAAAAAAAAAATCACATGTTCTTTACTATTCTCATATTTTTTAATTACAAATATATCGGGATTTCCGATTTCCCCAATATTTTAGTGAAAAAGGTTCAATTTATCGCTAGATTTTGCCTTGCCCAGAAAGGATTGAGAGTAGATGTGAACAAAAGTTGTGTTTACAGCGAGCAAACGAGAGTTTTGGGGGTTTTTTTGTTCACAAATCTGACCCAGTAGATATTGCAGATGGATCAGATTTTAGCCTGACCAATGCAGATCTACTTGGAGGTTCCACCACAGCGGGTCATGTGCACTGGGTTTCAGTCCAGCCACCCCACGGATTCTTACCTTTTGTCCATGACCGGGTCCCAAGTAGGAAGATGCACCTTTCAGTACAAAGAGGCCAAATCCAGAAAATTTTCAAGATTTAGTTGTATATAGGCAGGATGCATGCAAAATTGGACAGTGTTGAAAATCTAATTAGGACCCAAGTCCGTATTGTATTGGACACAAACAAAATTATAGAATTTATTAGGGTTGGTTCAAATCCAGCTTTCTGTGAAACTGGGTGAGCTTGTCAGGTAGGTTTCTAAGTAATTAAAAACCTGATTATTGACAGCCCTTGATGCAAAGAACATGGATCTCCAAGTAGCTGATTAGGACCCAGTCCAAATGGACACGGATATTTCTGGATAAGTTTTTCTCACATTTCCACAGTTATCCATAGTAACAACTTAATTGAGGAGACTTTTTTAAGGCCGAAGATAACAACAAAAAACTAAACCCCATCTTTATCATAGGAAACTGGGTCCGATTATGTATAAATACCAAAGCAAAGCCACCAAGAGGGGCTCATGAAAATCAAAGGAGTCTTCCAGAGAGAAAGTGTGAGGTTGTGGAGAGAAAAAAAGAAAGAAAAAAATCTGTAGCAAATCTTGAAGGATCTCCTTCACCAACCCCATATCTCCCCTTCTTTTCCCTCTTTATAAGAGAGCACCAAAACCTTACATATTTCTCAACAGCCAAAAAACTAGAGACATGCTTAGAGAGAGTTGCTGGTTCAAGATTGGTGATTGATTCTTTCTTGGGTGTGGATCAGTACCTTTGACATGTTCAACTGTCATTTGGGGAGATAGTTCTACTGGGTAAGTCAAGTTCTCTTTTATTGGTTTTTATATAAGATTTTGTGTTGGTGGTATTGCTAGCATCTCTCTCTCTCTCTCTCTCTCTCTCTCTCTCTCTCTCTCTCATCTTAAGAGCTTGTTTTGATGGCATTTGTTAGCATCCCTCTTCTGCTACTGCTGTTGCTCTTGATTTTGTGTAATGGGTGCATTCTGGAATCATATAATGAGTCATGAGGAATACACAAGGATGGTTTTCTTTTTCAAAATCTAGCAATGGAGAAATATTGTATCATCTCACGACTCGAAAGGATATGGTTTTCCTTGCAAAATCTAGCAATCGAGAATTATTGGTGGTTGTTTGGATAACGGGATCTTTTGCTTTTGAGATGTATTTTGCCTTCAAATGGCAAGTTTTGCTCCAATTGGGAAGATGGGGAGCTTCCTTCTGGGGTCTCACTGGGATGAAGGATAAGTACGAAGAGCCAATGTTTGGTGGAACATGATCCATTTTTGAAAAGCGTGCCCGGGAGCCATTGTTGAGCCTTGACCATTTATTATTAGTTATCAAGGGTTAAAGGGCTCCTTGCCCATGCTATGCTTCACAAACCCACATGCTGTTGGTAGGGCTGGTAAATGAATCGATCAGCTCGTGACTTGGCTCGGTTTGACTTGTCATGAACTGGTTCGTATAGCTGGCGAGTCAAGCTATGAGCAGCTCGTGTAGCATAAAAGAGTCGAGCCTGAACAGTATAGATAAAAAGATATTTTTATGTAAAATATATAATTTAAGTGTAATATATAAAGAAAAGAATGCATAATATATATACATATATATAAAGAAAAGGATGCATGTTAAATATATACATAAAATAACGACTATTAAGTATAATATATGAAATATATATGTTTTAAGTGTAATATATAATATATATATATTCTATATATAAATACCATGAAAAGTTTTTACACTAGCCAGCTCGTGTTCGGCTCTTCTCATTCAAGGACAAGCCGAGCTTGAGCTCGAGCCAAACCCAAACATGCCATGTTCGGCTCGTTCAACTCGTTCATTAGTCCTATCTGTAGGCCAGATATCAGGCTGGTTTGAAAAATAGGATCCGGATATCAGGACCACCCTGCCTTAATCTTGTCTATATATGGTGGTTAATAATCTAATTCTTGGGGTTGAGTTGTCCTAGTTTTTGGCCCCCTTGCCTGTTGTTTGTAAGACATTGTCTGGTTTATGGGTCTGAACCTAGACTCACTCATTTATAGTCCTAGCTGTATTCTTTTGACCGTTCAGCCATATAAAATTGTTTAAATGTGTCCCCCTTAAAAAAGGACAAAACTTAGTTGTTCAGACTCGACTGACTTCCATATAAGCTAGAGTAAAAAAGCAAAGGGGACCTCTTTTGGTTGGCTCTAAAGTCACACATTGACAAGCACAAACTTAAAGATAGATTTTTTTTTTGAACAATCAAAGGGAAACCCCTCGAACAAAAAAAAAATCAAAGGGAAAACCCTCCATCACCATCACGGACCGCACATTGGTTGGCCTGTCAATTGGTGTGTACACTCAGAGCATTAATCTTGTGTCAAGGGATGCCACCCATGCATTTTGAACTTGTGACGTCCAGTCAACTTGGTGACATACACAAATCGCCCCTACCCTCGTGGGCAAACTTTAATTAAATAAATAACTATATGGAATTGTAAAGGTGAGAAAGTCTTGTAAAAACGTTAGGCCTTGACTAAGTAATCCACATAAAAAGTCATAAAGGCCCACAGATTAGAATAGGCAATCTTATAATTGTACTGATATTATAATTATTACCCAACGACTGAAACAGTTATGTATTAATTGGTGATGACAAGGTAAGGCTGTATGGATAACATTTCCCTAAACAGACTCCCCATTGTTGCTAAATTTGTAAAACTAATCCAGGAAGTCATTTTTAATGATTTTTTTTTCTGCGCTTTTTTTAGTGGAATTTTCCTTCCTCAATCACATAAATAGATTCTGTTGAATTAAAAGCTCGTGCAGTTCATATAGAACATCAGCCCATTCTTTTTCATTTTTTTATAAGCAAATATTATTCTGAGTACTATAAACTCTTACAAACAATTCCCCAATATTTTTTTTCTGGCTTTCTTTTGTTTACTTTTTGCACCCTTCTTTTGTTATTATTTAGGGCAGTTTGTTAATTTTAGGAAATCTTCACTATTTTGGACAAAGCACATGCCTTGTGGTGACAACATTGTTAAGGACAACATATTGGCCGTGAAGATATTGTTTTTTCCCATATGGCAATATTTGGGCAATATAACTAAATTAAAATTATGAGCAAAAAATAAGTACATGCAAAAAATAGATTGGGTGATATTTCAACGATGTGATTTCAGTATGAATATAAATGTAGTGATAAAATCATGATATTATTATGGGAACGGCAGGTGGGCAATATCGCGATATATTGAATATATCATGGTATATTAATTACTTAAAGCAGCGGCTAGAATATCTTTTTTATCGATATTTTCAAAATATGATATTCCAAGATTTTCAGGTAATGATGTGTGGTCTGAATTTTTCTTCAACTCTTCTATCTATCGAAAAAAAAAACCGCGGTTTTTTTCTATCCGTGTTTGAAACGTGTTCCTATGGCCACAAATGTTTTCCTGAAGAAGCTTGTCATTCTTTTGAAGTGTGTTTCATACCGTGGATAAGTTTTCCTAAAGTAACTATACCTTCTTCTTTTCTTGTTCATAGTCCATCTGCATCATAATTCCCTTATTTTTATCATCCACTAAAGGTGCTTGCCCTGGTCAGATACACTCATTCTGCACCGTGGTTGTTTGTTACCTTTATGATTCAACTTGGTCACTTTTCTTTACTTTTTCAATCCTTCTTTGATGATGATAAAGACTGAATCCAGTTTAGCAATCCTTTTTATCAGCAATGCCATATTTTATCAGTTTCAATAGGCTCAATGTACAAATATTCCCTGTCAAGTTTGATATCTAACTTATCTTTTTGTATTTGGCTTCTAATCTCTACCGTATCTACTTTTTATTAGTTGCCCTTCTTTTCCCATCACTGGCAAGCGCACTCCTTAGACGCACCAATCAACTAGGAAAACCAATGGTTTCTTAAGTTTTATATGTTGTTTTTCTTGTGCAGACAACAGACTTATCTTGAGATACAATGGAGCCTTGCAGAGTGATGCTTGTCCTGGCTCTCATCCACACTTTGCTCTCAGTTCATGGAGTTAAAGCATCTCATCAGATCTTTGAAGAACTCCAATTTGTGCAGCCAAACACTACTCAAAACCAACAGTATAGAACCAGTTATCACTTCCAACCACCAAACCATTGGATCAATGGTATAACTCTGACCCTTTCTCCTGAGTAAATAAAGTGTTCTGCAAACTCTTAATCTGTTCCTAACGCATTCTTTTCCTCTTCTTTGGCATGGCTTATGTGGGAGCTCAGATCCTAATGGTGAGTCAGCCTCCTATGTTCAAGTTATTTTAATCATCAATTATAAATAACAAAAAGAACTACAAAAAATGAATTGATTGGTCCGTCTTTCCTTTCCTTTTTTTCAAATTTAGTGAATTGTCTTTTTTTTTTTTTTTTGCAAACTTCAGGCCCTATGTATTACAAGGGAGTCTACCATTTGTTTTATCAGTACAACCCACTTGGTGCGGTATGGGGCAACATTGTTTGGGCTCATTCAATATCCACAGACCTGATCAATTGGCTGCCTCTTGAACCTGCAATATATCCCACTGAGCCATTTGACATACAGGGTTGTTGGTCCGGCTCTGCTACCATTCTCCCAGGGGGCAAGCCTGCCATCCTATACACAGGTATAAACACAGCAGGCCAACAGGTTCAAAACATTGCCCTGCCCAAGAACCCATTTGACCCTTTTCTTAGGGAGTGGGTGAAGCCTTCTTACAACCCTTTAATGGCTCCTACTACTCAAAACAAGATCAATGCTAGTTCATTTAGGGACCCCACTACAGCATGGCAGGGTCCAGATGGAATGTGGCGAGTCCTTGTGGGCAGCAAAAGAGGCCACAGGGGGATGGCTCTTCTTTACAGGAGCAGGGATTTTATTCATTGGGTTAAAGCCCGACACCCTCTTCATTCCTCAGCAGGCACTGGTATGTGGGAGTGCCCTGACCTTTTCCCTGTTTCTCTTAGAGGTACTGAGGGATTGGATACCTCTGTTATCGGTAACCATGTGAAGCATGTACTGAAAACAAGCTTGGATGATAAGAAGTATGAATACTACACTGTGGGAACATATTTGCATCAAGAAGACAAGTATATTCCTGATAATACATCTGCCGATAATGCGAGCGGGCTGCGATATGATTATGGGAAGTTTTATGCCTCAAAAACATTCTATGATAGTGCCAAGAACAGAAGGATTCTCTTGGGGTGGATGAATGAATCAGACAGTGTGTCCAGTGATATGCTGAAAGGTTGGGCTGGTGTCCATGTAAGTATGCCTGCAAGTTAATGATATAATGCTGATTTGCACACAAGCATACCTACAAGTTAATGATACAATGATGATTTTCATATCAAAGCAGGGGTGTTTGGCAGCACCTACTTATCTACAAAACTAGGATAAGTTTGAAAATTGCATTTTCCAAGTTATTTTAATTTTCTAGATAAGTTGGTGCATCCAAATAAGCCCCCCAGAAACAAAAAGCTCAACATGGGTATTGATTATTGTATCTACATTCTGCAAAAAAAAAGTCACCATATTTTCTTATTTCTCATAAAATTAAGAATTAATGGTGTCCTTGACTTATTCATTTCAGTCGATTCCGAGAAGTATTTGGCTTGATCCAAGTAGAAGGCAGCTTGTTCAGTGGCCTGTTGAAGAAATTGAAGCTCTACGTGGAGAACAGTACGACATTCATAATAAACAGATTAAGGACGGGTCTGTTCTTGAGGTTCCAAGGGTAAAGGCATCTCAGGTAGAATTCCCATTCTAGTTGTATCAAGAGAGAAATATGGTTCTATAAGCCAAGTGTTACTTTCACATACTCTGACTCGAGCATTTAGAGCCTTTGCATTGTACCAAAGGATCTGAATTTGGTGATATTGGTTTGATCGGTTCTTTTTCAGGCAGATGTAGAAGTTACTTTTAAATTGCATGGTTTAGAGGAGGCTGAGGTCCTGGACCCAAGTCTAGTGAACCCACAATTGATATGCAGTGAGAAGGGTGCCTCAGTTAAGGGTGGAATTGGGCCTTTTGGTCTGTTGGTTTTGGCTTCCAAAGACTTGCAGGAGCAGACTGCAGTCTTCTTTAGGGTGTTCAAGGGTCAAGGCAATAATCATGCGGTAGTCATGTGTAGTGATCAAAGCAGGTACGTCCACAGTGACTCCTCTCGCTCCTTTTTTCTTTTTCCCTCTTTCAGTTGCACAAGATGGTAGGATCGTAGACTGAAGTTACACATAATGCAGGTCAACATTGGCAACCGATGTGGATAAAACTACATATGGTGGCTTTGTAGATGTGGATCTAACGGATGGGAAGTTGTCTTTACGTACTTTGGTATGTTACTAGTTTTTCTTTCTTTCCTTTTTTTTTTCATAGTTACCACATTTGCATGATCTTGGTCATGAACCAATATGATGAAATGGGACCGATTTCATGAACTCCCAACTTTTTTTCCCATGAGGAATGGGGTAACCAACCCCGGGATCAGAGACCTAGTTGTGTTGGCTAAGCTTGCCATACTTACGGCTGCTTTCCTGATGGTGTAAACTTTTTTTTCCATGAACTCCAGCTTGCTTACTGCAAGCAGAATAAACATGATTCACGAGCTTCTTTCTGAATCTATATCCCTCACATGGCCCCTTAAATTGGTCTTTGTATTAATTTTCAAGCTAAATGCAAGACTCTTTTTTGGTGAAATTAGAGTGTGCTATTTTAGCTGATCATTGAGCAAATTTGGATATTAAATTGCCATTAGGCTTTATGGATTTAATAATTTCTTGTAGATTGATCACTCTATCGTGGAGAGTTTTGGTGGGGGCGGAAAGACTTGCATTACCGCAAGAGTTTACCCTGAGAAGGCCGTCGGAGACGAAGCACGACTCTTTGTGTTCAACAATGGAGCTGCCACAGTTAGCATCTCCAGATTGAGTGCATGGACGATGTCAAAACCGTCCATTAACTGATTATTAAAAATAGATAAAAAAAAAATATTTAAGGTTACTTTTAGCTTTTTGTTTATCATTTCTCTTCTGCTTAGGACTTTGATTCATGCCCGTGTTCCTCTATGCCATGTTACTAAAAGTACTGCTGAATTAGTTCGTACAATAGAAAAGTATTAAGATGTAGCTTCCCAATGTAAACTCGCCCTTTGTTTTTTTTCTCATTTCCTTTGGTTGGAAGTTTTCATGAATCTTCATAAGTCGCCTGATAGATTCGCACCTAAACCTAATGGTTACTTGGGTTAAAATCAGGCAGGGTGACAATTGGATATGACCGGATATCCTCTCGATTAGGAGTGGTCATCTGGCTGGGTTGGCCTGGTTTAATGCTTGTGGCGTGTTTGGGTTTGTGGAATTTGGATGGAATTGAAGCTAAATTACATCAAATTTTCTGGATTAGCAACAAGGTATGAAAGAATTTGGTTAGGAACTCATTGCAATTATAAAGAAACTTGATGGGCCAGGACTCAACCTTGGATCATTGAACCATTTATTACCAGACCAAACTCGTACAATGTTTTGATTGGATATATATATATATATATATATACTTTTCATTTATTTCATCATTTTAAATCATACTTCTCATTCATTTGATTTATTTAATAATGAACCTCTATATCTCCAATCTCCGTAATTCTAACATTCACATTTGAAGTTCTACAAAAAATACAACATTTAAAGCATATATATACATAGAATTATATATATTTCTTCATCCAACCCTACGTAACCCCAACCTCTATAACTTCAACATTCACATATGAATATTTATAACTCTTAACATTTATATTTAAAGTTTTGCAAGAAACACAACATTTAAACCGTACATACATATACAATTGTGTATACATTTATTCTTTCAACTCTCTATAACTCCAGGATTCATATATGAACCTTTATAATTCCACCATTCACATTTGAAGCTATTAAAGAAACACAATATTTAAAATATAAATACACATACAAATATATATATTTCTTCCTTCAGCCCTTCATAACTCCAGCATCCATATTTGAACTAAAGCACTTAGAATATTAAATAAATTTATAAATTAACATGTTAGATAATGTCAACTGACAAAAAAAGAAACAAATTTTGTTTCAAATATGTACAAACAATTTTATAATTCATAAAATAAGAAAAAGATGACATTACATAGCTTGAAGTTTTATAGTTCAAAATAATACATCAATTGTAACCACTGATGAGAAGAGATTTAAGATGAATGTGCTGTCAGGTGCTCATGGAGAATACTTTGCTGCATGAAGATCTTTTTAAACTCGCATCTAAAGTTTTTTTAGGTTTTTGCACATTTCTTCAATACCCATGCTTTCATCATCTCAAAAATGTCAAACTTTTTTTGTAATAACGCTATATGTATCTGACCTATAATTGAAAGAATAAATAAATAAATTTAAAAAAATACACTGTATACATATATAAGAAATATGCATATCAACACCAAAGTTTAAGCATCCTCTTTCTAAGAATCTAGTAATGTATGCCAGAAAAAAAATGTAAAGGTGTGAGGTCAGGATCTCGTGTGATTGTTCTTATGAAGCAACTTAGGTATTATGCCTCTCACTTTATGGGTTGGTCATACATATTAATGCCAACATTATTCTTTTGTCCTCGTATTTTATGAAAATTTAACAATAATAATAAAATAAGCAATCGAAATTATAAAACTTGAGATTTTCTTTCATAATTAAAATAAATAAATGATGAATTATTGATGCATTTATAATTATAATTATAAATTCTTGATTTTGATTATTATGAACTTTCGTCTCAAATTATAAAGAATATTTCAAGAATAATTAAAAAAGCTAAAGTATAAAGACTAAATGAGTATGAGTGGTTTTAGATCTTAAACCTTGGTTTTGGATCTAAATTCAACATTTGGATACAATATAGATATAAGGTGTTATTTGGATTTGATTCAATTTTAAATATTAATTGGATCCAATGGTTATAGATTGGACCCCCATAGGGGATGTCTTATGTGGACCTCTATTTGGATCCATGAGTCCATATAAGTTAAAATCTTATATTGTTTTAATAATACATAAATAAAAGTAATAATTAAGTTTTTTAATTAATTTTTTTAATTAAATTACTAATCAAGATATTAAAGAGGGTGGGATATCTCACACCTCTTGAAGGAATAATATTAGTTAGAATTATTAGTGGTTGATGCATATATAAGGGACCAAACATTGAGAAAAAATTGAATTAAAATGTATGCAAGTTATAATTAAAAGATATTACCAAATCTTGATTGTCATGCAAATTAATTGTTTTGGTTGATTCCAAAGAAGAGTATTTTTGTTTATATGATTGTGTTCAACATGTTAAGGTTGTTAAATATTTAAATTCATACTGAACTTAATGAAAATTGAATGGTTTGCATTTAAGAGAATCAAACCCCTAAATTTCTCAGAAATCGATTTAGGGTTTTGGGCTCTTTCTTCAAATTCAATTCTTTTAAATGCATATGTTGAAATATGATTTTTTCAATTTATGTACAACATGAACTGAATTAAGTTATATGCATTTACCTTGATTAAGCATGGTTACAACTGAACATGATTAAAAACATATAAGCCTTTTCAGTTTGGGCTTATGGGGCCTGGATTGAAAAAATCGACTTGTATGTTTTTTATTATGGGTTAGTTGTAGTAGATTCATTGATGCAATATGTTATTATGGATATTTTAATCTGATTTGATATTATTTAAATTACTGTAAAATTAAGTCATTAATTAGAGTCATGTCGATTTGCTCATTAAGGGTTTATGGAAGCTCTTATCGGAAAAGTTAGGGCTTATGGCTCTATTTATGTTTTGATATTTTCTTTAACTTTTTACAAATTCAGTTTTGAATTATATCAGATCTAATATAAATATTTATGATAGAGATAAAGGTGAGTTCAATCACAAATGGTAGTGTTGATGTGAGGATGCCATGTTTATTAGAAATAAGCTCATACACAAATTATATTTGAAATTTGTGAGTAAATCCAATTCTGATAGCTTAAATATGTTTATTTTCAAGATGAATTGAGAATTAGCGTGATCATAATTGTAAAGCATGTGAAGAATGTATATGGACATGTTGATTGCATTATGATTTGGCAAAACATGTTTTAGTTGTGCGATTTCGGGCTACTCTAGCCACGAGACCTGAATAATTTGGCAGTGATTTTGAACTATGGTTCATAGATTGATTTATATTTGAGATAATGATGCACGTTGATTATTATTTATTAAAATTATGTAATACTGCTTGAATAAATTATCAAATATCATGTCTACACGATTCATTGCTTATGAGAATGCATGTTATGCTTGAGATACAATATTTGTGAAATGCATGTAGGATGATATAAATCCTACAGGATTGCATGGGCACTTGAGTGCTTGATAAAATAATAATTTATGGTTCCAAAGAGGGAACAATGAGATGACAATGTACTGTCCTAAATGGTAGATGCATTTACCTATGACCTAATTAATAAGATAATCCTGAGCAAAATTTCTAGCTATGCCTTTACCAAGGTATGTTGAACCAGAATGGTTTGTGGTCTACCTTAGAGAGGGTAGGCAGTATAAAACTCTCTAGGGCTTTTCTTTTTTATTATACTGTGATGGGCAATGCCTCGACAGTCCCTTAGCTCAGTGAATTTAGGAAGACCAGGATTGTCTCTTTTATCCTAGGTGGGTACGTCCTTTAGACTTCTGCAGAAGTGAGTAATCATGATCATCGTATGGTACAAAGCCATGCCCCCAAGCAGATTCTCTCTAAGCACATTGTTACTTCTCACGGCTTGCCTTCGCTCTTGGAAGAACGACTTAGTCAGTTACTCAGAAAATTAGAATACATAGTATAATAAACACTCGAGTAGTCTAGTTTGTTTCATAGTGGCCCTACGCATACCTGATAGGCTTTTGGTAATCAAGTGGAACTTAAAATACTTGCTCACTTTACTTTTTTGTACTTTTATTTATGTTCATATTATTATGTGGATTCATGCATATTACTGAATGTCTTGATTTCAATTAGAATGAAGTTATGCATGCTCGAAATTGTTATATCATGCTTGTTTACATGTTTACAATCATGAATGCATGAACTTTATTGTATAATCGTTTATCTGCCTATTAAATGTTGAATATTGTACTTTGATGATTGATGCATACTATGCAAGATTTATGTATTGTATCTTGCATTAGCTATGTGAATCTTACTGAAACTCTTCAAAGTCTCATGCTTTCAAAATAAAATATTTTTTAGGTAATATATGATATGTGGAGAGAATGAAAGATGTTGTGAGGGGATTGTGAGTGGCTGATGTTTTCGAGATCCTAAGGCCTATTTGTTTGATTTTAATTCAATATTCATTTGACTATTTAATTGTCTATTTTTGAACAAATGCTTGAATTGTTTGATATGTAATTGAACAGTTTCATATTTCAATTAATTTTTTTTATAGTTGGTTGAATGACAATATTTTTTTAAATGTAATGTGTCTAGGAGTTTTAACAAAAAATCCAGCCTTTTAAATTGATTTTAAATCAATATTGTTTTTTGTGTTTACTCACATAAGTAATGGTATAAAGATTTTGTCATTTGGATGCATTTATCTCGAGCTTTGTTCTAAGAAACTATTAAATGTCGGTGCATTTGCAAGTTGACTCCTTAGAGCTTATTTCAGTTAAGGCAATGTCAATAATAAAATACTTAAATTAATAATCTTTTTTTATGTAATGGTTCAATCATATTTGTTAACGGTGGTTTCGTACTAGATCTGGTACTAAGAGACTAAGACATGCTCATGCTTACACTCAGGCTGGACATCTAGTACTTTGTACAGTTGAAACATGTCCGTTGGTGAGACCGTTGCATTATTACATATTAAAAAAAAAAGTAAATCAATAATGTGTTACTTAAAAAAAAAATTCTTAGTATTTTTTGTTTGAAATCTGTTGGGCCTTTACAAAAACAATCATGCATTCAATAATATATTATGAAAATATGAATTATAATGTAAAGCCCTAAAATTTAAATTGTACTTTAAAAAATCAAATTTAAGATGCATTTAATCATTATTAGAAAAAATATGGATATCACAAGAAAGTATAGTATGACATACCAAATAAATGAAAATTTACCACTATCATGTCGACATTCTTCTATGCATGTGTTAATTGGGCTTTCAATGCTTATTCCAAAGATATCTATCTTGACCCAATTTATATCAACATCATGATTTACACTTTGGACAACATCAATAGCATGTGGTTCACTAGCCCAATATGGTTCTGATTCATCGTCATTCATGTCATGCAATTCACATACATGTGTGTTGTATATATCAAATAAATCTTGTGGTTTTGTTCTAATGACAACCTATCAATTTACAACAGTAGAATCTTGCACATAAAAGACTTGTTCTACTTGAGATGCAAACACATAGGATTCGTCCTCCATGCAACGTAAGTTCATGTTGACAAATGTGAAACCAAATTTATCTTTCTTTATTCTATATGCACGAGGATCGAGAATATCATACCATTCATACTTGAATATAATAAATCACATATCTCTATGATATTCAATTTCAATGATGCCAGTAATGTATTCATTATAGATGATATCACCAACTATTAGGTTTTTATATCTTGCACTTGAATAACTTGAAATTTGAGCACTGATAATGACATCACTATTTTGAGAAAAAAAATTTTCTGTCATTTCGTATGAAATCAGAAACCATTTATGTCAAAACTTGTGTATCTTTTTGCAATTTTTCGAGGATATTGAGAAAGTCATATTATCTCATTCTGAAGGTCATCATTGGTACCTTCATCATGTAGTTGACGAATCTATTATATTAAAAATATACATGAAAGGATAAGGTAGTAGTTTCTTACGTGGTCCCAAAACCAATATGCAAATTTAGCTTTGTAAATGAGCTCAAGTTCACACTCATCCCTTAAACGCTAACTCTAAAGTGATATTAAGTATTGCTTATAAGTCTAAAATTTGGCTCAAATGTTATAAACTTATTTAAAGAAATTGCAAATAACAATTGAATATAAAAATAATCATAATTTACTGAAGATTATGGAAAAACATAGGTCTATTTTGGTTCCAAGATGAATTTATTTCATAGTAAAGATCCATATACCGATAAAAGCCAGATCTGAATGGACCTCTTGAACTGAGGCTGCACGTTGTTTTTCTCTTGCATCATTTTCTTGGGTTAAAAAAAAAAGAATTGGCCTCAAGTTTCTTCTGCTTTCATTTCTTTCACTTCAACTTGACTTCTAAGAACAAAGGTCATGCCATCTTCATTAGGTGTGTATATATCGAGCACTTATCCAAAGAAGCTGACAGTGGAAGAACACATTTTTGTCAATGATCTAAATAAAAGGAGTATTTGAACTTGGTTGTTCCTTGGTGGCTGGTGCGAAACAACTCCAAACTGATTCACTTGTAATATATAATTCAAAGTAAAAAGGTTCAATTATAAATGCTTTTGGATCAAATTGGGTTTAAGTAGATCCAAACAATCTAAAACTGGGTTCAAGTTTTTGTTGGGTATTAGAGTAGGACCTCAATCAAATGAGAAAGATAAAATTTGGATTTAGGTTGGGAATTAGAAGTAGGACTAAAGACATAAATTTGGATTTGATTCTGGAAAGAATTTAGACCAAGTCATGAAGTTAAGTAATAAAGTGGTGGAACCCAGTCCAAAACCAGTGGCAAATGATTCTGGACCCAAAAACTAGCAAGAATAGAGTTAGAACTTGTCTAGGCCACCCCGTAATTGGTCCAAAGCGGTACTGAACTGGTCCAGATGAGTGAGTGCAAACTGGGTTTTGGGTTGGCATAAGGAGAGAACTGGTTCAAAGTAGAATCGGTCCTTCCTCTCTATTGGGAAGGATTCAGATGACCTAGGGTTACGAAAACTTAGGCCATCTTTCGCCCATGATTGGTTCTAAAGGGGCACTGTGGCTAGTGGCATGAGGTGCCACCGGCCAGCCATTATTCGCTCATCTCGGCATATCCACGAACATGGGCCCGTTCGTGGATATGACTGGGCAGTTATAAAAACAAGTTTCAAAAAGACTTTTTATAAAACCGTTTTGAAATGCCCATTTCAATAATCTCGCTGAACCTATCTGCATAGCATAGCTGAGCCAAAAAGGGAATCCGAGAGATGAAAAATTATAAATCATGCTCAGCACTTGATGTGTGAGATATAAGATACAACACAAGTCTAAAGCTACTCGAAGCAAACCTTATAAAAGGCTTAAACAATCGATCTTCTTCTTCTCCCTCTTCTCCTGATTTTCAAAGATCTCTGCTCGGTTCTCCTACTGCTTCGATCGTTTGCTGCACACTCTATCCATCAGTGGTATCAGATCGAGTTAGATCTTCTGAGGTCTGCAGCATCCTTCATCCTTTGAAACCTGCAAGGAAAGCGTGAAAGGTCAGTTGGGCTTCAGAAAGCCCTTTGTCTTTTTGTGACTGTAAACTTGCAGTTAGAGAAATTTTTTTTCTCCTTTACTTTCGCTTGAGGGACTCTAAGAGTAGAGACCCTAAACTGTGCTGCTGAAATTTTCTTTCGCTTAATCTCTGTGTTTATCTGGAAATAATTGCATCCGTGAAAGTTTTTTTTATGTAGTAAACTACAATAAGAGAACAATAACAAAAAAAAATTCTTACCTTGTTGTTGTCAGTCTTCTTTTTCGGCGACCGCTGTCATTTTATCAAAGGACCCAGTTTTAAACCGGTTCCCTTTTTTCTGTCATCGACTGAAATTGTAACCGGTAGGGAAGACATCAACTGGCATTCTTGAAAAGGGAAATCAAAACAGAAATACACCAAAAAACTCATCTGAGAAAACACAGGAAAATAAAGAAAACATCGGAAGTTAATCGTCCATTATAATCGCCGAATTTTCTTTTCTGACGACCGCTGTTACTTTATCAGCAGACCCGGGCTTTTGACCGACCTGTTTACTGTCCTCTCTCTCCTCTGCTGAAACTGTAACCGGTAGGGAAGACATCCACCAACATTCCTGAAAAGAAAAATCAAATAGAAAAATATACACTGAAAAACTCATCTGAGAAAACACTGGAAAACAAAGAGAACATCGGAAGTCGGCAGTTCGGCCGTCGTTCTGGTTTGGGTCTTCTCTGAGAGATAGATCTGAGCTAGGAGCACCGACCCAAACACACAACAAGGCTTTCTGCCGAAATCCCTGGCCGAAAATGCGAAAGAGCCTCTCGGCATCTCCGGCGAACCCTCGAGAGAAGAGAGAGAAAAGATGATTGAAAAATAAGTTTTCAGTCGACTTTAGAGTATTTATACCCTGGGGTGAGAAATTACCCAGAGCCCCTCCTTTTTTGTGGGTTATTCAGAAACACTATTATTAAAAATTAAATTGTAACTCGCATACTTTTTTTTTTGCTAAAAGAGGGTTGTGTGTGTGATTTTATCAAAATTCTATTTAAAGGTCTAAGATTATTAAATTTACATAAATAGGTTTTTTGTTTTAGCGTTAGTTTTTTTTAATAATTCCTGCTAAAGGCTATTTTTTTTATAATTCTTTATAGGCTAAAACTGACTCATGGTTTATTTTTTGTGTCTTAATAAAAAAATATTTAAAATAAATAAATTACTATAAATAAAAGACAACAAGATCGGATGACTAGTCGTCGTGTGCTTCTGAACTTGCCAAAACCGACAAGCTAAATAGAACAAATTTCTCAATCTGGAAAAGAAGAATACCCTTAACTCTTACGCTTGAGAGTTTGAAATATGTTTTATACAAACAAATAGAAAATCCTTGAGAAATAAGGTCAAAAGAGAAGAAAAAAATATGAAAAATACTAAAGAGATAATCTTATAGCTAGAACTATTATGTTGACTTATATGGATAATGACCTGATTAGAGTTTTTGAAGACTACAAAACAACAAATGAAATGATGGAAGCAATTGAGTCTAAATATGATACTACATCTGAAGTACATGTACAACTGCTCTTAGAACAATACAATTAATATAAAATAAAAGAGTCAGACAACGTGGTAGATCATGTAAACCATATGTTGGTCATGGCAAAAGACTTAGCAATAGCTAAAATCGTGATACCTGACAGAATATAAATCTCAACCATCTTGAATAGTCTGCCTGTATCTTGGAGGATGGTAACCACAAAAGTTAGGTTGAATACTAAAAGTCTAAACCTAAATGAGTTACCTCTGCAACTGGCGATAGAGCAAGAACACATGGTCAAGGACAAAAAGTCAGAACTCATGATATCTCAAGATGTCCCATCCAACAATCAAGTATCCTTTAAAAAGAACAACAATAACTTTAAAGGAAAAGGAAACAACAGGTTCAATAAAGGACAAGATATCAATTCCAGAAGGCCTCAAGGAACTGGACCTCAAGTAAAGTGCTTCAAATACGAGAAGATGGGACACATCCAAAGGAACTGCAGGACGAAGACCTTCAACAGAAACACTGGACAACATGGGAAACATAACAACAAAAGAAGACCGGATAATAAAGAAGTTGTCTGCGTGGTATCTGAATGACTATTTGCAACTGAGGGACTCTCAGGATGGTGGATTGATTCTGGAGCAACCCGACACATAACTAAAACCATAAATGGATCTTTAAACATGAAATAATTAGGTCCAGGTGAACACAAAGTGTATATGAGAAATAACACCTACTGCGATGTACGTGGAATTGGGTCTTATAGACTTAATATAGCAGGAACAAGTGTCCTTCTTAATGAAGTTCTTTATGTACCCTCAATGAGGAGGAACTTAGTTTTTATCCCAGCTTTGACTGGGAAAGGTTTTGAAGTCAGATTCATTCTGGGGAAAGTCACAATAAGAAAATATAGCAGAGTCCTATTTGAAGGAACTTTTGTAAAAGAACATTGTATGTTTAAGCTGTGTGATAATAAAGAATTAGTCTTCGCTTGTATTGATTGTGTCTTTAACATTGATATAAATGTATAGCATAAAAGACTTGAACATATAAGCATAAAGAAAATAGAAAACTTAGCACAACAAGGAATAATTTCTACGTTTAATGAAATACACTTTGAAAAATATGAAACTTGTATATATGGAAAAATGACTAGAAAATCTTTCCCATCAAATGTTGTACGTGCTAAAGAATTGTTAGAAATAATTCATACTGATATTTGTGGACCATTTAGAGTTCAAATTCATAGTGAAATGTTATATTTTATATCATTTATTGATGATTTCTTAAGATACGGCTACTTGTACTTGATTAAACATAAATCAGAAGCTCTTGAAAAATTTAAAGAATATAAAAGCGAAGTTGAGAGACAACTTGGAAGATGTATTAAAATAATTAGGTCAGACAGGAGAGGTGAATACACCTCGAATGAGTTCAGTGAATTTTGTAAAGATCTTGGCATTAATAGGCAAAGAACCATGCCAAGAACACCACAACAAAATGGTGTTGCAGAGAGGTGCAATAGAACCCGATTGAACATGGTTAGGACCATGTTGGCAGAAGCACAATTACCCAAAGTTTTTTGGGGTGAAGCTATAAATACAACAATGTATACCCTGAATAGAATGCTCTGCAAAGTTGTCCCAACAACTCCGTATGAAAGCTGGACTGGTAGGAAACCAGATTTGAGTCATCTTAGGAGATGGGGTTTTGTAGCACATGCTAAGATCTTGGATCTAACTATAGATAAATTGGATAATAGATCTGTTAGAGGTATTTTTATCAGATATCCTAAAGGATCAAAAGGCTACAGGTTATACCATGAAAGGTTGGGATTGATTGAGAGTAGAGATGTTGAGTTCCTAGAAGGACTCAACAATGAATCGAGTGATCCCATTGAAGATCCCTTTGGTTTACTGGATTATTTTGATGATCAAGATGAATAGTTTGGCAATGAACCAATTGTGGATCAGTCAGGCAATGAACCAACTGATCCAGGTTCCTCTACTTCTCAAAGTTTAAGCGGTCATAAGAGATCTAGAGCTCATTCATCCTATCTAGATGATTATTATATGTATCTAACTGAAGAGTTATGCTATTCAGTAGATATAGATGAAATGACCGACAATCTATCATATTCTGATGTTATTAAATCAAATAAATCATCAGAATGGAAAAAAGCTATGGATGAAGAAATATAATCCATTGAAAAGAATCAAGTCTGAGAATTAACTGATCTTCCTGAAGGAAGGAAACCAGTTGGTTGTAAATGAGTTCTTAAAAAAAGTACAAGGCTGGTGGATCAATAGACAAATTCAAAGCAAGGCTGATAGCAAAAGGTTTTTCCCAAAGAGAAGGTGTTGATTATACTGAAACCTACTCACCAGTTGCTAAGTTTGCATCCATCAGGATAATATTATCCATAGCAGCTCATTATGATCTAGATGTGTGTCAGATAGATGTAAAAACTGCTTTCTTGAATGGTGACTTAAAAGAAACCATATATATGTTTCAACCAGAAGGATATGTCACAGACAATGACAAAGTATACAAGTTGGAAAAATCCTTGTATGGGCTTAAGTAATCACCAAGACAGTGGTATTTGACTTTTTATAAAGCAATAATCAAGATTGGATATGAAGCAAATCAATTAGACCACTGTGTATATGTTTGGAAAAGTGGGAGTCACTTTTGTATTTTATCTCTTTATGTTGACGATATATTGTTGACTGAAAATAATAATGATGTGATAGTCAACACAAAGAATTGGTTGTATACCAATTTCGAAATGAAAGATATGGGTGAAGCTTCGTACATTCTGAGAATCAAAATTACCAGAAATCGAGAATTAAAAGTTCTCAGCTTGAGTCAAGAAAGATATATTGACTTTATTTTGAAGAAATATAGAATGTATGACTCGAAACTCATTGGTACTCTGGTTGCCAAAGGAGTGAACTTAAGTAAAAGTGATTGTCCAGGAGAAAACCAACAAAGACTAGATGTTCCTTATGCCCAGGCTGTTGGAAGCTTAATGTACGTTATGATCTGTACAAAACCTGATATAAGTTTTGCAGTAGATCTTGTTAGGAGATATCAAAGTAATCCTGATTGGCCTCACTGGCAGGCTGTCAAAAGAATCTTTTGATATTTGAAACTCAAAAGGATTACAGTTGAGTTTTCAATCTGACAAGCTTGATTTGATCAGCTACTCAGACGCTGACTTTGCAGGATGAAAAGATGACAATAAATCTACTCCTGGTTATATCTTCCTGTTTGGAGGAGGTGCAGTAGCCTGGTCATGTAAAAAGCAAGGTTGTGTGGCTTTGCATACTCAGGAAGCTGAGTATATTGTCTGTAATGCAGCAACAACTTTTACAGTATGGATTAGAAGGTTCATTTGTGATTTAAAATTAGATCTTGAATTTGAACCTGTACATATTTTTTGTGACAACCAGACTGCTATTTCTTTGACGAAAAGTGGGGCAAATAGCTCTAAAAGCAAGCATATAATGGTAAAATACCACTATATACATGATATGATTGAACAGAATAAGATAATCATTGATTATCTACCATCTTCAGACATGGTAGCAGATCCTCTTACAAAAGGGATCCTTGAGGATCTGTTCACAAAACATGTGGCACACATGGGATTAAGATACTTGTGATTACGAGGCGAATCCTTATGGAAAATCCATAATCATTGCATGGAAAGCCCACAATAGTGGAAGTAAGGCTGACAGATATATGGCCAAGTGGGAGATGTTGGGATGAGTGGCCATTATTCGCTCATCTCGGCATATCCACGAATATGGGCCCGTTCGTGGATATGCCTAGGCAGTTATAAAAATAAGTTTCAAAAAGACTTTTTATAAAACCATTTTCAAATGCCCGTTCCAATAATCTCGTTGAACCTATCTGCATAGCTGAGCCAAAAAGGGAATCTGAGAGATGAAAAATTATAAATCATGCTCAACACTTGATGTGCGAGATATAAGATACAACACAAGTCTAAAGCCTCTCTAAGCAAACCTTATAAAAAGCTTAAACAACCAATCTTCTTCTTCTCCCTCTTCTCCTGATTTTCAAAGATCTCTTCTCGATTCTCCTGCTACTTCGATCGTCTGTTGCGCACTCTATCCATCAGCTTGATTGTCCCATGTATGATGAGAGAGGGTGAGACACCCCTCCGACCTTGGTGGCTGAGGAAGAGGGAAGTCAAGCTGAGCAAGAGTTTCAAGAAGGGCTAACACTAATGGGGGAGGGACAAGGGAGGAAGGCAGGTGAGAAAGAGGGGAGTCAGGCTGAGCCAGGGTTCCAAGAAGGGCTGGTGCAAGCGGGGAAGGGACAGGGGAGAAAGGTGGGAAGGAAAGAGGGGAGTCAAGTTGAGCAGGGGTTTCGAGAAGGGCTGACGCTGGTGGGGGAAGGTCCCAATGGCCAGCCCTGTGTAACAGAGGATTGCTAGACAGGGTCTAGCCGACAACAAAGTCTTGATTGGCTTGAGGTTGTACCAAAGACAAGGGTGGATATGGGGATGGTGGTGGTGAACCATGGAGGCTGGTGAACGACAATCAGGGGTACTAGTGACTTGGATCGGTTGACAGTTGGTTGTTGGACACAACCCAACCAACCACTGGATGGCCAACTAGTGGTTGGTTGATGGATTTTCAAGGGTGGAAACAGTGGGAGTGGGGGCTTCGACACCAAGATGGGCATCTTGTGTTGGTATTTTCTGTAAAACAAGCACAAAAAGCATACATGTATTCGTCATGGAGCGTGTGCAGGGAATTCAGCGTTCTCCTCAGCCGGTCGATGCCCACAATGAGCCCAGACCTTAGGTCGACGGTGAGCAGAACCCTATACCACATAAACTGAATGTGGGATTTGGGTAGAATTACAGCTACGAATCTCTCATCATCTCTATAGCATCCTACCCCCTTATATAATGGAAGAAATAGGCAGTTACGTGAATGTGGTCACGTAACTCCCACCCACTAACCCCATTATGTGACCACTAATGGTTGTCAAACTGGGTCACCCTATGGGTTAGACCCAGACTCATTATGTCCAACATCTTGCTCTCCAACAACCACAGTGAGGGACTACTCACCTACAACCCATCTGACCGTGCACTCCCAAGGTTGTATGCATACAACCTTTTTTTATCACGGGTAGATGTTTGTTCAGAAACTCGACCGTGCGCTGCTCCATCCCCATCATCGATTTGAACTGCAGGGCTCACGTCTCCAGTTTTTCAATCACCTTGTTCAACTTCTTGTTGATCTGATTCATGTGTTTGTCTATAGATTCTTTGACATCGTCTTTCCAACTTTATGTCATTGTATAGCTCGATCCCGATCGGCTTCAGTTCTGATATCAAATTCATGCACCTGCAAACCTGAAGATATAGAAAATCTCCATGTTACACTACTTCTACACACGAAAATCGAAAGAAAATAAGAAAATGTCAAAAAAAATTACATAAACATGAGAAACCCTACGTTTACTTTGGATCTAAGATAAATCCATTTCATAAAAAAAATCTAAATACAAATAAAAGCCTAAACTAAAACCAGATCCAAATGAATACCTTGAACCCGAGCTACACGCTGCTCTGTTCCTACGTCATATATTCATACTTCTATCTAGCCTCCAAGCAAAAAGTTACAAATGCAAACAGCATGCTCCTCCCAAAACGAGTAGAAAGCGTTTTGGCCATCTAAACAAAACAAAGGAAAAAATCCATTCATTTTGAAAAAATAGGGAAGTGTTTACAAGTTTTGCTAACTATATAGCCATGTAAAGCAAAACTCGTATAGAAGACAACCCTCAACCATTAATTATAACAAAACAATAAGCCAGTAGAAAACTGAGAGAGAAACCATACTACAGAATGAAGGAAAAAGCTGTACCTTCAGCACCATAGAGTTTCTACACAGGCAGAGGGATAAGTTGCCAAAACGGTTGGTCTGCCTTCCCAATGCCAAAAAGGAATGCAGAGATTGAGGAGAAAGAGGGCCCACACCTTTCCCTCTTGAGTCTTGAGGTTAAAATCAGCTCTACTTTCTCCTCTTCAGGGGGAAAACCGGCTATATTAGTGGAATGGTTCCAACAATAGACGCCCCTCAAGTGGATGGACCATATTGATGGTCATTGTTCCCAAGACCCTTTCGGGGTTCGTATAGCATGTCTCTTTCCTAATCCATTTAGCCAATGCAGCCTCTTTAGTTCGAGCTTTAAGGGCATGTTTGAAAGCGAAAAAGATGTAGGAAAAGTAATGCAAAATGAAAAATCTGTACGAATCTTTGACCCTTCAAACGAGAGACTTTTTTTTGCTGAGAATATTTTTCTAAAAAGTACACTTTTTGACAGGAAACATTCCTTCATGGGTGAAGGAATGTTTTCCTGCCAAGAGAAAATTTATTTTTACACTCTCCACCACCCATCTCACCACCACCCTCCTACTCATCTCTTTCATTTTTTTCACTTTGTTTTTCTCATGCTACACAAACAAGCAAAAAGCTTTCTTTTGAAAAACTTCATA
The DNA here is from genome assembly GCF_984573655.1 of Nuphar pumila. Lineage (NCBI taxonomy): Eukaryota > Viridiplantae > Streptophyta > Magnoliopsida > Nymphaeales > Nymphaeaceae > Nuphar > Nuphar pumila. The sequence continues at coordinate 131,985,598 of NC_143253.1, forward strand.
TATCAAAAACTCTCATAGGCAAAACTTTCTTTCAGTGTAAGAGTTTATCTCTTCCAAATGTGCCCTAAATATCCAGATGCAGATTCACATCACGTCCAGCCAGCTGGAGGATTTCTTGAGAAAAAACTTTGTATACATAAGAGAAGTTTGTTCCGTGTTCTCATCTTAATTATAATCAACCCTATCACACGGACCTCGTGTTCATGTATTGTCCATTTAGTCAATGATGGGGATTGTTCGTGATGAAAAAAATCCTGAGTTTCAAAAATAGAAAACAATGGGTAGTTTTGGTTTGCATATCTTTGACTGAAAATTTGGGCCCCAACTTTAGCATCTTCAGAGATGATGGTTGGTGGGCAGAGATGATGGTTGGTGGGCTCAGCTAAGATGCATGAGCTACTTCAAAAGCCAATCTGCTAATTAGAAAGGCAACAACTGAACAAATTCCCTACGGCATAGGTTACGATCATGGTGACAACTATCGACGATATTTGAGAAAATGTCACTAAAAACATGATATTTTGGTCATTTTAAACGGTCAAAATATCACTATTTTAACATAATATTTACAATTTTCACTGGCTAATCTTTTTTAGGAAGGCTGTTTCATGTATATATATATATATATATAAAGTTGTTTCGATTTCAATCTAACCACAAACATGTGTTCATCGTGGTTTGTTTTCTAAGGATCAAGCCTTGGATCGTGCTTTTCTGATATAAAAATGTGATGTTTTGAGTTATAAAATTTGGACCCCTTTAAAAACCTAATTACTTGTCATAATCAGAACAACTTTCTTACTAAACAAACCATGTAGATTACACCGTAGCATTTGATCTATAAAAAATTAGAAATTTTGAAAAAAAAGTGATTTCTACTCGTTAGTTTTTACCCTTCATTAGTAGCCAATATTTACCCTATATATATCACTATGAATTTGGATTATCTCTTATAGTTATTCTCTTGTATAAATCATGTTTAATCTTTTTGTTCATTACAGACTATTTTGTATAAGGGTCCCCTCTCTTGGGCATTTTGGTTGCCATATTGAATCGTTGTAATTGATCGTATCTATCCAAGACACCGCGTTCCAAGCCTTTTTCCATCTTTTGGTGGTTAGGTTGGTTTGTGGGCTACCATATGTTAGTTGTCAAATGCTCATAAACTATTTAGTCCATCAAAAAGGTGTATTGGGTTTTGTAAAGGTCTAGAATTCAACCATTGGGTCTATATTTCCACAAACACTTACCTACCTTGTAGAATCATTGATTCAAGCCATTTTTTGAATATTATCGCAATATTGTCTGTTTTTATATATTTATTATCGCAATATTGTCAGACACCGATCAAGGTATAAGACAGAATATGATGTAACCATAAAACTTCCATCTCAATCTTCACATGAACATTTATGGCCAGATGTATTACTTGAGTTTCTTATTACCTACCAAATCGAATTATTTTTCTAAGTACTGCTAAGGGAATTTGGATGGAGGGATGAACCCAATTCTGGACTCATAATGCTGCATTCCATGTCTTTTAAACTAATTTTGTAAATTTTTTATTGAAAAAAAAACAAAACGTTTATCATATGTTAGATTTTAAATTTGTATAAAATTTATTCTCATGCCTAACTTAGGTTGACATTAGCCCTCCAGGTTGGTAACACAGTAAACCTACAAATTTACTGTATGAATTTGAGAGACTTCCTGGTTAATAGCTGCATAAGTTAGTTAGGTATGAGAAAATACGTGCGGCTATATTCTAGGTGCAATTTTTGCAGCTTCAATTTAAGTTAGGTCTTTTTCTTTGTTTTTAGTAATTTCAATTTAAGTTAGTCGTACATTCTAAATTGTTTGAAAAGACCATTTGTTTCAATAAATTGGTATTTTCAACATATCACATTTTTTACCACATTATTAGTGAGATATTTATTTGCTTATATATTTTCCATCTTTATTGTTTTTCTTACTTTATATATATATATATATATATATATATATATATATATATATATATATATATATATATAGAGAGAGAGAGAGAGAGAGAGAGAGAGAGAGAGAGAGAGATTTAAATATACCAATATTTTACTGAGAGAAACAAAAATTTTAAATTTATTGTGAGATTTTCCTTTGCCGAGAAAATCCTGATAACGAGATTTGCCACTATGCTTTCTTGCCACAAACATGTGGGAGTTCTAGATTTATAGTGGTATCCAAAGGTACCCAGCTAGAAATGTCAATGGATCTGATTTTATCTGATATCCATCTAAATCTGACTCCATTTAGTTAGATTTGGTAAGCCAAAAACCATATTCTTATAATCGGGTGTGGATATGGTTTTGAGTTTTTGCTTTAAAATCCAATGGATATCCTCATTTGATGGATACCAGAATCTGGTATGAGCTTTTCACCGACCTAGTCCAAATCTAAATCTAGATCCATTTAACCATTATCTGATTAATTGGATCTGGTATTGGCCACATTTGAACTAAGTCCAAATTGTTTATATCCCTATACCCAACAATTTCCTTTAGGTGGATAAGCATATAACCTCATTGATAATGCATATCATATTATCATAAATTCATGCATTTATATAAACTTTTATAGCTTAAGTACCTGGGTTTATGTTGTTTTAGGTACGAAGGAGATTTAGTTTGAATTTATCAGAATCTGAGTTAAAACGAGGAAATTAGAGCCTTTTCTGGAAAATCAGATATGTACTGATGTGAATTGGATCTAGATCTACTCCAAAACCATGCCAAATGGACCTTTAGATCTGATCCATATTCTAATTAAACCCAGCTCCAAAGATTCAATTAAAAAATTCTAAAAAGTCCTCCTATAAGTGGCATAGGGTATTTTTAGGAAATTTAGAAAGTTTTAGGTTGCTTTTTAAAAATAGTTCTAATTAGGCCCTCTTTTGTAATTTTTTTATAAAATTCTCCTTATAAGGGACGTCCAGCATAGAGAGGGGTGTCTTTGCCTAGGGTTTCATGCCACCCTCTCTAGCCCCTTTCTTTCGTCTTCTTTATATACTTCTTCTTCTTCCCCCTTTCTTCTTTCTCTTATCTGTAATTTTTATTATTCTTTTTTTTCATTGTATTTATGTTTTCTTTTTCTTGTTTGGATTTCGTATTTGTTGCAGGTACCCATGGCTGGAAGCTTCAACTTCAAATTTGGTGCAAACCACCATCTACCATCATATTCGACGGCCAAAAAACTCTCCTCCTGCAACTGATCGATCCTTTTTCTTCCTCCACCGATTCTCCCCCTTCGACGATTTAGTTTTCAGGCGTGCTACAACAAAAATGCAATTCCAGCAACAAAAAGATATTTGTGGCATGATATTTGAGGTATAAGTCCGCTCTTTTCTACCTCCAAACTCGTCAGACAACCCTTGAGGTGCGCCTTCCTTCCCCTCTACTTTTCAGCTTTTATTTTATATTTTTTTCAAAGAAATTGAGTTTTGGTAACTTTTCCTTTGATTTTAGGTTTGGGTTTTTGATATTTTATTTTATTTGTTGTGTAGAATCAGATTCTAGGGCCTGGTCATTTTCTTGGTGGTGTTTTTGTCAAGTCTTGAGTCGTTCGGGCCAAAAACCTAGCCAGAAAGGCTTGTTGGATAGAGTTGGATTTGTAAATTCTATTTGTATCAATTAGTTTATTTTCTGTATTTTTGTTACTTAAATTAGTTTTAGTTAATTTTAGATCTGATTAGGATCTTTTTTAGTTTTAGATTTACATTTTTCATTAAGTAGAATTAGGTATTCAATAGTTTTGTCGAGTTTTTTGATATTTCATGCATAGCATTAATTTTCTGTTTAATCTAGTTATATTCAGTTATTTTTTGCATTATTCTTGCATTAAAATTAGTATTAGTTAAGATTTTGATTAGTTTAGTTAATTTAAATTAGATTTATAGTTTGGTATTTAGTGTAGAGTTAATTTATTGAAATTTTAATGTTAGCCAATTAAGGTTTTTGAAGTCTTTTTAGTCCTTTTTAATATCTAGTAATTAGAGCTAATTCTTGTTTGTTTATTTTCATTAATAGTTTAAATATTTATTGACTAATTCACATTTTTTATTATTTTCATCATATTAGTTAGTTTTTATTAATTTTAATTGCCATTTATTCTATCAATAGCCTAGAATAGATAATCGATAGTTAATAACTAGTTTTAGTTTTTATTCTAGCTGAATAGAATAATTGCTTTTATTTTCATTATTAGTTAGTTAAGTCTGTATCTTAATTTCAAATTTTTAATTCTAGCATTTAGTTAGAAAATAATCATTTTATTTGTTAATTATTGTTGCTTAATTAGGAAATTTAATTCTTAGCCAATTTAGCAAATTGTTAAATTTTGTTTTAATTAGTGTTTTTAGTTCACATTAAATTTTTAAGTTAATTAGATCAGTAATATTTTGTTTAATGTCAGTAGAAGTTAGATTAGATTAATCGAATTAATTCCCTTTTACTCGATATTATTGTTTTTTTTTTAAATAGCATAGTTAATAGTAGTTTTCTTTTATCGTGATTAGCTATAGTTAAATTCCAGATTTAATTAATTAGTTTAGATTTAGATTTAGATTTAGACTTACATTGTTTGCTTTAGTTTTCTTTTAGTTTTTGTTTGAATCTTGCATTTAGATTAAGTTAGGTAAATTAGCCGATTAGTATAGATTTTTTTCTTTGTTCAATTATTGGTTTCCTTTTAATTAAGCATAGTTCATAATATTCTCTTTTATCGTGAATTGTGGTAGGTAAATTTAGTTTTAATTCAGTAAATTAGTTTTAGTTTATTTATGTCAGTTTTAAATTTCAATCTTGCATCATTTCAAATAGATTAGTTTTGTAATTAGGTAGTTATCGGTTTTCTTGATTGTGATTTATTGCTTGATTTAGATTAGTTACTTATTTATTTCCAGATTTGTTATTAAGTTAGAGTTTAAATTTAAAAGCATGCTTAGTCATTAGATTAATTAGTTACTAAATTAGCTATTCATTTTATCCAATTAGCTTAGTATTTGTTAAAATCTTGAATTTCAAATTTCTCAAGTATTTGTTTTCAAGTTAATTAGTTTCTTTTGACTATTTGATTGTTGCCTTCTTGTTAGATTAGTTATTTTAGTTCTCAATCATTAATTGCATTTAGTTAGTTTCGATAATTATTTTATTAGTTTATTCTTTTAGCTGATAGGATAGTTTAGTTTTTAGAATAATCGATAGATTTAGCTTTAGTTCATAATTGTAGTTTGTTTCTTAGTTCAGAATAATTAATCACATTCATTTTTATTGTTTTTATTCCAGTTGTTTTCATTAATTAGTTAGATTTAATTAGTTTTTTTATTTATTAATTATTATTTGCGATAACTGTTTAGAATAGAATAAAGTATAGTTTGTTTATTTATTTTATAGGTCTTCTAGACTTGTATCAGAACAAGGAGGATGGTGGGTTGAGGTGATCATATATATTTTAGCTTATTGGATTATGTTCGAGAGTCCCGAGCATAGTTTAGAATAGTTATTTTTATTTTATTTTATTTTTTTATTTTAGTTAGCATTGCAATTAAGAGTAGTGTACTTTTCTTTTTTGATATATTAATAAAGTGAGCTTTTAAGTGAATTATGTTGCCGTAGTCCTATTCCTTGAGGAGACGATTCAACTTTCTACTCTACAATGAGTGCAAGAACTGGTTTTAAAATTATCATTTGGTGTGTAGTTCTTGGTTTTCAAAGTTATTGTTTTCAAAATCGCATCAAATTTTTGGCGTCGTTGTCAGGGAATGACATAAGGCATAAGTTCACTTCTTACTTTATTAATATCTATGTTAGTTAGTTTATACATAGATTCTAACATAGTTAGTATAGGTTTTAAACTTAGTTAGTAAATATATGTTCACTTCTTTTTTGTAGCGTAATTAGGTTCTTTTATTAGATTAGGTTCGTGGTGCATAACTGGTCCGAACACAAGTGTATGCAAGGGCGTAGGACTTTGGGTAATCTATCGCATTCCTTTGTCAAAGATTCCAAGAGAATAATTCATTCTTCTCAAGGTTGATGAGAGTTGGGTGACATGGAGCCCTCTGCTCCCACACGCCCTCTGAGGGAGTACTTCCTACTCACGAAGTACACCTAGGCATCCTGCATAAGGAGACCTGTTGTAGGGGCGCCCAATATGAGATTAAGGCCAGTGTGATTCAAATGTTACCTTTTTTTTATGGCCTTAGTTACGAAGATCTCTATAGGCACTTAGATGAGTTTCTTGAAATCTATTTTATAGTGAAAATCTAAAATTTTGGAGACGATGCTTTGAAGTTGACTCTCTTTCTGTTTTTATTAAAGGACAAGGCTAAGTATTGGTTAAAGTCCTTAGATAGCATAGAAATAGGGTCCTGGAATCAAATACGAAAGGAGTTCTTAAAGAAGTACTTTCCCATTGGTCATACAAACCAATTTAGGTGAGTCATTACTAGCTTCACAGAACTAGAGGGTGAGCAATTTCATGAGACCTGGGAGATGATGAAAGATCTCCTTAGGAAGTGTCTCCATCACCAAGTGCTAAGATATCAGTTGGTCTAGTGATTTTACGATGGTCTATCTGAACAAAATAATAAAATAATCGATTCTTTTTGTGGGAATACCTTCATGTTGAAGAGCGAGGATGAGGCATGTCAATTGTTTGATACTTTGAGTAAAAATTTATTGCATCATGTCTCTAGCTTTTGTGTTGAGAGAACCACACCAGGTATTGTCAAAAAAGGTGATGCGCTAGAGATTAGAGAAGTTGTTGAGTTAAGGAGCAAAGTAGATTTGATTACTCAGAAGCTCAACCAACTTCTTGCGGGCTCATCACCTACTCATTGTGCTCTCTGTGCTAGTCTGACATATGCTTTTAATGAATGCCCTTCGGCATCTCAGTACCCTGAATTTGTTCAAGAACAAGTTCAGGATGCTCAAGGATTCACCAAACCCATGAACGATCTATTTTCTTCTACGTATAATCCAGGTTGGCAAAAATATCCTAATTTCTCATGGAGGAACCAACAAGCTTCAGTTCCTGCATGTCCCTTCAAACCAATAGGTTAAGCCCAATGCATTCACTCATTCTTACCAGAGGCCAAACTATCCTCATTCTTCTCACATGTTTCCTACAGTCACCTCTCTGAAGACCACCCCACAGTTGTCCTTTGAAGAGAAACTTCTTCAGGCATTTCAGGAGGTGAAAACCTTAAGTCAAAATGCTCTGAAGAAATGCAATCAAGTGCTAAACTCCCACACACAATCTATAGCTAAATTAGAAAGTTAGATGGGATAGTTAGCAGAGGCATTAACTAAGAGAAATGAGGGCAGTTTGCCAAGTCAACCTTTGATGAACCCCAAGGGCAAGGACCCCATGGTTCTGGCATGCATATGATAGACCTTCACCGAGGAATAGAATAAGATCTGATCTGAGATCTTGTACCATATTCATAGAGTCGGAGTAGCATTAAATTGTTTATTTTCTTTTTCTTTTTATTTTCTTTTTCTTTTTATTTTCTTTTTACTAGACTCTCATGCATATATGTTTAATTTTTTGTGCTTAAGTGTTATGGGTTACAAGTTACAAGGTACATGGCACTTTTACAGGAGCATATCATATGCCAGACCAGCAGAAAATCATGCATTCATATATGCATGGTGGTGGTGCAAGGATAAGGCGACAATCAGCTTAAGAGGCTTAAACATGTTATATCTTTCCTTTATCCTATATTTCTTTTTTGTTCTAAGGTGTGCACGAGCATCTGCATGTTTGCATTATTGTATGCTGCTAGAGACATTGTCATTTAGACATGGGAGAGGGTATGAGATGCACAACCCAAAAAAATTTTGTTCATGTATCTGTGTTTTGTAAAAACTCATAAAAATTAGGCTTTTGAGAAATAAGTTTTAAGCATTTATGACTATTTTTAAATAATCTAAAATTTTAGAGATTTTTAAGCCCCATGTGAACAATTTTTGCCGAAACTAATCTAAAATAAGTGGTCATTTATGTGGATTTTAAGGCAAAAGATTGCATATGAATGTTAGAGTTTGTTTTGAATCATAAGTATGAATATGCACAGTCTTATTTTTGAAAAACTAAGCAAGTAAAAAATATAAAGAAATAAGAGTTTAATAAGAAAAAAGCATACATTTAGTTTGTTTGATGTCTTGGTTGTTCTCTAGTAGCTAGGTTGAGACACGAGCTAAAGTGTTTGCTTCTCATGTTGAAAATGACAACTAAGGAGATTACTTTCTTGTCTAGTAGACATTTGTGACTTGTTTGGTTCGGGAAAGTAGAGCTTAAGGGGTGTTTACACCTGGTGCCCTAAAGTCGTCTGGTTTGGGAGCCACCGACCTGAAAGCCCGTTGCCTGGACTTAGTAGAGAGTCTAAGAGATATAGATATTATACATAACAGGAAGATAACTATATGTAATTTTGAAAGTCTAAGGTTTAGTGACTCGAGCAATTAAGTCGGTGGGATACTCTGTATCTGGTGTCCTAAGGTCATCTGACTTGAGAATCATTGACTCAAAGCTCGTTACACAGGCTACGAAAGCCTAAAAATTGAAATAGTGCTCAGAAAAAAAAAGAGAAAATAAAAATAAGAATAAAGAAATAAATAAGATGTTAATAAAAATTTATTGCTTAGAAAGAATTATAAAAAACTATGCAGAAAACATATAAGTGATAATAAATGAGCAATAACATGATTGTACTTGATTTTCTGAGGAAAAAGTATAGATAATTACAAAATTTAGAAAAATAAAAGAAATTTTTTTCTACTGTGAAGACATGTTAAACTCTAAATATATAGTGAGAATGTAATTGCATAAAATATTTATTTAAACTAATCTCTTAATTGCTTAATATTTTAAAAAAAAAATATATGCGTGAAAGAGATGTTTATGAATAGCATCAATGGAAACCCTCACGAGACCAAACTCTTTCACTGAGGTAACCCAAGGGTTTAAATGACTTATTGCATACACTAAATGCAACCACGATTCCTATGAAAGTGAGTTAGGATTTGTATATTAATTGCTTTAAATTCATGTATTGTTTATTTCTAGTTTCTTAGCATAATAGTTTAGATTCAATTTGCTCGAGGACTAACAAACACTCATCACTTGGTTTTATCAAATTAATAAGGAGATATATTTAATGCACATAACTTTGCATAATTGGTGAATTAGAACAAAAATCATGTTGGTCCCTACCATATCCTATCTCAAAGATAGTCAGGGTAATTGTGGGCCAACTGCCCATGCTATTGTTCCTTTTTTTTTTATAATGAAGTTCCCCCACCGAAGGGTACCAAGTGGGGTCACCATCTCACTGACACCCAAGCCCTCACGGAGCCCACCAGCAAAAGGCACCCGCACACCTGATGGGAGTTGAACCTCGAACTAAAGGGTCAGCACCTTCTCCCCAGGCCTGCTACCCCCGGGGTGTGCCCAACCTATTGTTTTTGTTGTTCTTTAGTGCCATTAACTCATCAAGAATGCATTCAAAAGAGGATTGATGCTTGCTACAATCGTTTGTACATACAATCAACTTAGCAAAAACATATTTTGTTTAGTTTTTTGTTTTTTTTTAATTGTAACCACATGATGCAGTCAAAACTATGCGGTATAGTAAGAATTGACTTTTAATTACCAACAGGGCTCCGCTTGTTTGGCAGGAGCAGTTAGTGCCCGTCACCTTGTGTTGGGATGCTGCAAGTTCCAATCCTTATGGTATAATTGTATAACTGGTAGGGGTCCCCCCAACCCCAGCTTTCTCTGTCAAAAAAAAAAAAAGAACTGACTTTTAATTGGCCAGAATATGGCATGTACATGTTTTCTGGCGATGCAAGCATGGACTGTAGTCAAGGCACTAAATTTTCCAACTAGAAAAACAAATGATTTTCATAAACATGATCCAAGGGTTGATTCTCACTAAATTGACTGTGCTGCATACCTTTACCATGTTAGATTGAGGCAAAATGTCTTGTATCATAATATTCCAATTAGATTGTAGGTACAATGGAATTTATCAAATATGTATCATTCAGAAGAGATTATACTATAGGAAAAAGGAAAAGGGAGAATGCAATGATCACCCATTACTTTTGCAGCTTAAAAAGTAAAGTACATATATGAAATGCCAAATTGACTTGACCTTGGCTTGATGCTGCCAATTTAAGAGTCTTCACTGTCTCCACTGTTTCCTGGTTGAGTCCGGTCTTTGCAGGCAAGGACGATAAAAAAAAGTGTTTGACAAAATTTGGACACAATTTAGAGTTGAGTTATATAATTGTCTTCCTAGTTGTTAACCTATGTCAATATCATTTTTTTCTCTAGTTCTTTTGTAAACCGTAACTGTTGATCTGCACTTAAAAACTCCCAAAGGGTGATGGTGATTAAAATTTGTGGAATTAGCCTCATGATTCCCACGTTCGTCAAGGTGGTTGAGAGATCACATATAACTGCCCAAAATATTCAGGTTCATGCTGCCCCATGAGTTTTGAACTCTTACCCCCACATAACCCTGGTGGACTTCAAAGTCTTGATAAAGTCCATATGTAAGCACATACGCATGCATGCACGTGTGTACACACACACATATGTATGCATGTGCGCACACACAGAGCTCGAGGAGACCATATCTTAAAATTAAATTCTCGCCGGGCTGCTACCAGAGGCACATTAAGGCAGGGGTGCAAACAGTTCGAATCACAGCTAAATACATTGTGGAGTTGGATCCGGAATAGCCAAAATTTGCAAAACCTCCATCGTGAATCCAACCCATTTTCATCTATACATTAGGGAAAGCCCTGACTCTTGAAGGACTATAATTGAAAGTTGGAACCTTATTGTCTCTTTCATGCTTATCTTGAATAACTGAAGAAACAGCAGATCAAGGACTAAAGACAGTCAAGTAATTTCAATTTCGACTAAGAAAGTTGGAACCTTATTGTCTCTTTCATGTTAGTTAAGACTTTACCCATCCTTATCATGCCTGTTTTCTTGGTGTTTTTTTAGTCTCATAGGCTTTGTTTGGGAGCCTGGCATAGGGATGGGAACACTGTTTCCATGTGTCGCCAAAATGTGGCATTCGTGGAAACGTGGTGTTGCCAAAATGTGGCGTTTAGTCTAGAGTTGCCAAAAACATCTTGTGAATGATGCATGCCTTTAAATGTGGAGTTGGGGTTGCCAACACCATCTCCAAGACTGTTTTGGCAACACTATTGCTCCCAAACAACAGAGGGTATTGAGGAAACTGCAACGAATTGCTCTCAAACAACAGTTGGGGACACAGCAACCCACCTCTGAAAGAGAACAAACAATTCACTCTGTGTGTTGCCAAAGTTACCAGACTTGGCTCAGTTCATAAATGTCCAAGATGTGTACATCTCATTAAACAAGAACACAGAAGTCTGCAAGTACTGGGTCCAACTAAAGGAGTTGATCGAGTCCAAGGAGAGCCGCATATGAATAGCCCACCAGGCTTCACTCTGAGGTGCACCAAGATCTTAGATTTGGAAACAACATTGGAAATCAATCTGAAGATTCTGTACCAACCATTCTGACTGGCTCAAACGGCCAGAACAACCCTGAAACTGACAGTTCTTATTTATTGTAGATGAAGAACAAACTCAACCACACACAACCTTAAGAAAACCAAAGGGCTTTTCTTCACCTTTTCTTCCTCTCAGATGGTTATCCTTAGAGTTTTTAAAAGGAAAAGAGGAAGTGGGTAAGATCACACCAACCACACTGCTCCAACTGCATCAATCGTAGGCAGAGAACAAAAAGTTTAAGGCAGAAAACCCTTTTTAAACATCCCTTGAGACACAAATCTCTCCAGTATCTATCTGTCTTTAGAAAGAAACACCAAACAGCCTGTTGACACTCTGGCAAAGACTTTCATAAGAAATCTCTATTAACCAACAAAAGGATTATACAAAAAAAAAAATCAAATCTATACCGGGTATTCTCTCTTTAATTTCTTTTTTCCTCCTGCCAAAAACCAGATGGGCAAGGTGTTTCATTGAAGTGGAAAATGAAGTTGCATTCAAACAGGGGGTAGTGGGGCTGAATGCATCACTCTGTTCTGTGACTTCCGTCTCCCCACAATCCAGTTTAGCGTCCTTCTGGCAAATGAGGGTGTTGGATTGCTTTGAGAATCCAGACTGTGGAAACTACAGCTCTCATCATCCACACCACATTCGCTTCTAGGCAATGAACTGGCATGACCTTGATTCACCCACCCTTCAACTTCAATCTCAGACACAGTCCTTTGGCTGCTGCTCTCTTTTAGCTTCATGTCATCTGCCCTCTGTGCAGGCAATCGAAACGAAAACGCCCTTCTCGACGAATCCGCCGGTCTATCCTTCCTCGTTCGAAGCCAGATCTTTGAAACCGAAAAGCTCTCCCTTTTACCCTCATGAATCACTGCTGAACTGGCCCCATTGTTGTCAGTAATCCTAAATCCTTCCCTCCTGGAATGGGAATTATTTGATATATCATACATGGAGATAGTAGACCTATGGCCTGGTGTTAAAGGCAAGCATGGCTTCTTTATATGCCGTCTCCTCTTCGTTGGAACAATCGGAACTTGTAAAAGAGATGCTTCATCTAAGACATACTCAAAGGAACCCATTGAATAACACCTCCTAGAATCCACATTGCTTATGCTGCTGCTGCTCTCTCCTCCCCCACCAACACCACCAACAGCAGCATCAATGTTTCTCAATTTCCCCAGCTTCACAGGGACAACCTTCCTTTCCTCTGCCGCCGGATTATCGACCAGCTTCTGCGAATTCTCGACACAAGAAGTTGCAAACCCGTCTTCCGTCGATAAATTCATCTGGGCAGCTGAAACGGAATCCAGGAGATCCCTATCGACGATTTCCCGGGAGCTTTCGCTGCCAGATTCGAGAACCAGAACGGCGGGCGAGCAATTGTTAGACGGAAAATCAGGGAGGAGGCTCCCTCTACACAGAGGACATGTCGAGTGCGACAGCAACCATGTATCAATACACTCTAGATGGAAGGCATGGCTGCACTTGGGAAGCAATCTGAGCCTGTCCTCTGCTTCAAATTCGCAGAGACAGACGGCACAATCGAATGGATTCTTAACACCAATGATGGTCTTGTAGAGGAAAACGGGAAGGGTATCAATGAAAGATTGGTCCACCCCTGCATCATGGAGATGAAAGAGCTGCTGCAGCTGCCCTTGTAGGACACTCACATTGTCCAAATCGTCAGGGTCGCTCTGTGAGGGTCTAACAAGGAATCTAACAAGAAGGTGAAGCAACCCAGAGATGAAGAATATCACAGCCAGAATCACAATGATCAACAAGATGCTAGGACTAATCCTATTATCCAAACCTTGGTCATGAGGAGGAGGTGGTAAAGAGGGAGGAGGACTAGATAGGTATGGCGAGTTTGGGGGAGGATAAGAACTCTGGATTTTCCTGCTTTCATGCAACACCCAACTCATTTTTTCCTTGAAAAGAAGGCATCAACCAGAAAAATTGCAAGAAAACATAACAATCCTAGGAAAATAAAGGAAAATTTTCTCACCTAAGATCTCTGGCCTTCCCAAAAGAATCACCAGCACACACCAATCTTCCAAGCAGAAGAGAAAACCCAAAAACCCATCTCTTCTTTGTTCAGCACAAATGAAATTCAATTCCCCCCAACTGATACATAGTGAGGATGTGTGTTAAAAGATCTGCGAAAGATATGAGAAAGAGACAACCACCCTTTTCGGACTATCTTATAGCAGAGGGAAAAAGAAAACCTGCAAGTCAATGGTGGTAAAATAGGAAAGCTTCTTGGGGACAGAAGCAATGGAACTACAACAAAGGTTAAAATAAACTAAAGGAGAAAAAAAACATTAAAAAATGTTGGGTTCAGGGCAAATCCCCAACCAGAGTAAATAAATGAAAGATTACCCATGGTTCAAAATTGGGCGTCGAAGACTGCATCGTCTTTAATGATCATTTAATTAGCAGGAAATCGATGTACCCACTGGATTCTTTTCTCTTCTTATGGTATACATAATCAAAATCATGGTGTTTCTTCTTGAACATTAATTAATGGTTACATGTGTAAGCATGATATGATAGAATCTTTCGTCGGAATGCTTCCAACTTGTTTTGCCAAAGCAAATGGGCATTTAAAAAAATGAACTGAAGCATATAGAAAGAATGGAAGTAAAAATAGAAAGAATGGAAGTAAAAATTTGGAAACGAGTGTGGTGCGCGCTACTCGAGCCCACTCGGGTTCCTCCGACGGATTTTTTTTTTTAAGGCAAGCTGGGGTTATTCAGACCCTTATATCGATACCATTGGGATTTGAACTTGCAATGCCCCCCAACATAAGGTGACGTGAAAATTTACTGAGACTATACCAACGGGGCTCGGCTTGCCTGGTAGGAGCAGCTAGCGCATGTCACCTGTATTGGGACGTTGCTGTTTCAAAACCCAATGGTATAGTTGTATAACTGGTAGGGGTCTAACCAAACCCAGTTTGCCTTTAAAAAAAATAGCTGTGACTACGCCGTCTGTGAGCTCTTGTTTGGAGGGGCAAGCCATTTTGGTGGAGTGTCCTGGTGACACGAGCGGACATGCAAACACAGACCCTGATACATAAATATTTTAAGGTTTTATTTCAATAAAAATACTTGTTAATATTAAAATATCAAAAAAATAATTTTTGATTTATTAAAAAATTTGTATCCACTGAACCTATTGTCCAAAAAGTTTTGAACTTGCAAGTCAAACCGGCATTACACATCCTCGTGTCCACGTGTCTTTGTGACATAGACTACCATCAATGCAACAAAACTTGCTCCAAGCGAGATACTATTATTATACCCTTTATGCGGAAGCAACGCCAGTTGCTAAGTGAAATCTACACTACCGCCTTAGACCAAGAGTTAAATGAATAGACAGACCCAAGGGGTTTGGCTTAATGGAATGGGGGCTTATACCCTTTGACGGACAGTCTAGGTTCAAATCTCATGGGTGTCACCTCACTGCATAAGCCGAAGCTTGGCAACTTCCTAAGTTTCGAGGGGTAAGCCTTCGAGGTTATATGCCGACTGGATAATGACCGTTAGTATGACAGGCTAAGCGAGCACAGCTAGGTCTCTGCACCTGAGGCGGTTTCTCTGAGTTAAAAAAAAAGAGTTAATGAATAGACTTACGATATCATAGAAGGACATCACGATCCCTTGTGAAAAAGAAGGATTTGATGAGAGGATAGTTTATTCCTACCTAAATAACTGGAAGTTCCAAGAGATACTCATCCTAATCAACCTAAAGAAAAGAATACAGGCCCAACATAAATTACTTGTTTTTCTAAAACCTTTTTTTGTTCTATCCATATACATTCTGATCACCAATTTATCCAATGATCGAGTTTCATTCATAACAGGTAAAAATGGCTCATTCACTGAGTTCATCCCCCAACACATTGATGAGTTTCGAACTCTTAGTGTCCTGTCAATTTCGTAAGGCCGGTTGGTCATGGGGCTCCATCATAAAATAAAAAAAAAACTTGGTGGCATTCACAAGTCACCCCTACTAGATGAGCATAAATTAACTGTGTTTGGATGTTAAAAGATCTCAGAATCTTGGATCTAAACATGGTAAACAAGCCAAACCAACCAAACGAACGGTGTTTGGGCTCACCTCGCTTATAACAAGAAACTGTTCGGATTTGGCTTGTCTGACTTAGGTGAGCCATGCTAAGCGAGCCTAAACCCACTCATGTCATGGAAAAAGCTGCAGTTTTTATAACTACAATGAGAATGGAACCCTTGGCGTATAGGTTTCATGCCATCTAACTAATGGAGCTAAAATGTTACTACCATTTGTATGGATCTAGACTAGCCTAAACGAGCTGAACACTTTGATCTTAGTTTGGCTCGACAAACTCATTTGCTGAGCTGTGAGCAGCTCGATTCATTTACCAGTCCTACTTGGACTTGAGACTCAAAAGTAACATGGGATTCAACAATCTTTGGCCCAAAGATACTTGAATATGTCTTTCTTTATCATCAAACCTGACCCATTGACACCCCTTACTTAAGACCAAAGTCTTGGTCCTAACAATTAATGTTGGTTTTAGCCTCTTTAGTTTAGTGTCCTGTCAAATTGAACCGAGCAGACATGACTGATCGCATGATCACTTGGCCATTAGTAGGTCCATGTGCGATTGTAGTAAAGGAAACTTTCTTTTTTCTGTTTTTCAAAAGGAAGTAAATGAGATCTTCAAGCCAATTAAATGGCCATAATGTTTTTTTCTATTAGGAAATGCTTGGGGGGTAAGCCCCCTACTTTTATTCATTATATACAGCCAAAAAATGCATGCATATAAAAACTACAGTACAAGTGTGCATTCAGAATCAATATCCTAATTAGGAGGCCGATCCCTCCAACTTTTGCTATTAGCCCCACTATAGTTGCCCGAGATGAGTATGGGCCGGGTACCTAAGACCCTTTTGTTGAAACTTATATCTAAAAAATTTGGTACGAGTGTCTAATAGACATTGATACATGATTTTGGTACAGGGTTTGCTTGAGGATGGTAGAGTTTTTGGAAATTATGTAATAAGAATAATATCAATTATATATATTGTGACAAAAGAAAATGATAAGAAAAAACAATGGGAGTCTCCGCTTATCTGGCAGGAGCAGTTAGTGCATTTCACCTTGTGTTGGAAAATTGCAACTTCGAATCCCAATGGTATATGGTTGTATAAGAATCATCTTTTGCATGTCTTCTCAAATCTGAATCATGAAATTGATATAAAAAGTACAAAATTTATATTTCAATTAAAAAAAAAAAGAAGAAACAACCTCTTGTGAAAGTGAGAGAAGCCTGCTTATAGTTTAAATGGAACACACATAAGAAAGGTACAAGAGAGGGTTGTGGAGGTCCTATTATCGCATGTCTTAGCTTGATTGAGAAGAATACAATTATTGCCACCACTATAGATGAAACCAAGTTTGACAGGGGTTTCAACTCGTTTCCTATATTCTTAAAGACCAGTTTCATTTGGTACTTGTTTCACTTATATAAGAAACTGGTTTACTATACTCTTAGGGACAAGTTTTTTTGGTATATATTTCCAAAACTGTTTCAATGTTTTTGAAACCAGTTTGGTACTACTGGTACACCTAAAACGAGATATGTAAGGCAAAATATCAACTATGACCCCACCAAATGGCAAAATACTAACAACCATGGTTTGGTGATCAGGGACTGCGTCCAAAAGCCTTAAACGACAAAGGGACTCTTTCACCCTCGTCAGACTATCTCTAACTGCCCTTTTCCCTTGTGTCACTCCTTTTAGACAATTCCTACTGGCCCCATTGCCAACTTCCTGATCCCCAAGAAGCTTTTCTAAAGTTTTTCTACCTCTGCCACTGTGTCATCTCCTCGTCCCAATATCGATCTGAATCTTCCCAATATTCACGAAGATTTGGCCCTTCATTGTCTCACTCACTGCGAAATGCATAACTGGCACAAGGGTGAGCATCAATAAGGGCATTTTAATAATTTACTCAACTTGATAGACAACAACAGGTTCCCACACTCACTAATTAGCATTACGCAACACTAAGAAAATGAACATTGAAAAAAAAAAAGTAAATACCCGTATTACCCCCTCAGTCCATGTCCATTGAACGGTCAAAACCATACCCTGCAGGCTAGGGATGGCAGTGTACCGGGGCAGGGGACAAGGTCTCCACCCCGGCTCCATCTCAAAATCCTACCCTCCATCCTTGCACGGGTTTTGATTTTAACCTCCAACCCCGCCTTCATCCCTGTTTCATGTTCTCCATCTCCGGTTCAAACGGGGTGAGGCGGGGCGGAGCCCCATTTTCCTTCGGTCCACTGCCATCTCTAAAGAAGGATTGGAGATGGGGCAAGGCGGGGATTGGAGACAAGGACGGGACGGGGCAGGAAAAAGGGTAAGTCCATCCCCATCCCCGAATGGGTTTTGATTTTAACCTCCATCCCCCATCAAAATGAGGCGAGGCAGGGCGGGCCCCCATTTCCCCCGGTCCACTGCCATCCCTACAGCAGACTCAATAATTAATTATACATTTAATTTTCGAGGTGGCCGCTAGAAAAGAAATTAATAAAGTATTGAGTGGTTAAACACTTTAACTAATTAATCCCCACTCAAACAACGGCCAAGGACAAGAACGGGTGTGTATTTAAAGCCCAAATAACGGGAAAAAGAGCCCACCCCGCTTAAAATTCAAAAAATTCTGGAGAGGCTCAACTTGTCTTTATGTGCGTGCATTTTGCTGCAGAAAGTCAATATTGCAACATGAATTTTAGAGTTGTTCACCAAACGATGTGGAGTTTGGACTTTGGAAAAGATACCGTATTTGTTTTGATTCCACAACTTAGGGGTTAATGTTTGATCATGTCACAAAATTTCAATTTTTTAATTTTTTTGGTTGACCAGGCACAAAAAATGTGACCTACAAGGTTTGTTTGACAGGAAACGGGATTATCGTGTGATTATGATGTGCAAGCAGGTCTTCTAACAACTTAAATCAGCAGCTCACAATGTTGAAAATTTTTCATAGGCCAAAAAATAGAGTTTCTACATCGAAAAAACGCGATCCAAAGTGCGTGCTCTCGCAAATTGACCATGTCTAATGCATCTGTGTGGTCTCACATTTGTGATTTTCGCCTACATTGGACGATCAGATCACCATGACCCAATATTATCCCGGATGCTTGATGACCAGTTAATTAATCTCTTACAATGTGCATCTAGTCATTGTTTGGTGTAATCAAAACATGTGCTTATAATGATCAATATTCTAACACTTTTTTTTTTTGAAAGGCAAGCTGAAGTTAGGCAGACCCCTACCAGTTATACAACTATACCATTGGGTTTTTGAACCTGCAACGTCCCAATGTCCCAATGCAAGTTGATAGCTGCTCCTACCAGACATCCAGAGCCTCCATTGGTGATCAATCTTCTAACATACTTGTTGATGTACATGTCTACTACTTGTTGTGAACTCCTAGAGCTGAGTATTTTTCAGAGTAATGGTCAATCCAATTATGTCAGTATCGGTCTGTATTGGCAGAAAATGGATACGCTTCACCCTTGAATCAGCTATTTTTTAATAAATATAAAAATACTTTACAATTATTTTTTATATTATTTTAATGACTTTAACACATGCCACATTTTGATTGACACGTAATATTTTGTAATTATTTTTTGGGCTCAGAATGATTCACTTGAGTACCGGTATCGGCTGAATCATGCACCTGAATCTTTGGCCAAACAATACAGGGCCAATACCATTACTGACAAGTGACAACATTGGGTAAATCACTAACTAATATTTTTGCATGTGTTTAGGGATGGCAGTGGACGGGGGCCGGAGTGGGGGACAAGGTCTCCACTCCCGCCCCGTCTCAAAATCCTAACCTCCATCCCCGTTTTCATCCCCGCATGGGTTTTGATTTTAACCTCCATCCTTGTTTCATATCCTCGATCCCCGGTGCAAACGCGAGGCAGGATGGAGCCCCGTTTTTCCTTGGTCAATTGTCATCCCTAAAGAAGGATTGGGGACGGGGCGGGGATCGGGAAAAAGACGGGGTGGGTGGGGGAAAGTGTAAGTCCACCCCCGCCTCCATCCATGCACGGGTTTTGATTTTAACCTTCATCCCCATTTCATGTCCTCCATCCTCAGTCTAAACGGGATGAGGCGGGGCGGGACCCGTTTCCCCCAATCCACTGCCATCCCTACATGTGTTTGCTGGCTTTTTTGGTTTGAATTATAGGACTACTAACTACACAGGTGGGGCCCTACATTTGTCCTCCAGGTTTTTGACTTGCGAAAGATGCTACTTAACCTAATAATGAGTTGGTAATAGGTGGAAGAAGAAGGAGAAATGTGTGCATGTTGGAATAGACATGGAGGTGGCTATATTGCATTTTTTCAAACTTGGTACCTCATGTCTGACTTGAAAAGTTTATATTTTATTTTGCAAACGTGAGCTATATATATATATATATATATAGTCAATTGTACCACGCAAATTATGATTCAAATTTCCACGTACCGTGTGCTGTGCATGTATTTTTCAACATGCGAAGACGTTGATGAATGCCAACCACTTGTGAATTATGAATAGAGTTCTTTCAGAAGAAATAAAATCATGAATTAAGACCATTAGCCTTGTTATATTGATGGAGGGCACTTTCAAATTCAATACATTGCTCCCGGTGACTGATTACATAATAATAATATCCTTTTATCCTTTTCTGGAAAATGATTGGTTCCAGATTCTCTACTGAAAAACTCAGAATTTTTTTATTTTTTATTTTTACATCTAACCCAGAAAATGTGATCTGCATGTTTGGTTTAACAGAAGCACCATGCTTTTTCAACGTGTATGTCAGATTTTTCGGTGGTTAAAAAATTAATGGTTTGCAATGTATCGAATTTTCAAACTTCAAAACATCATATTTTTAAGTCAAAAAATACCATTCAAGAATGATTCCTACTATTTTTACCCGAGATGTGATCTACATGCTTGATTTTATAAGAACCAACTCTTAAATCTTCCGAATATGATACATAAGCTGGATATTTTAAGGCTCAAAAATCAAGAGTTCAAAATTTTTGTAGGTATTAAAAATCCCAAAATCATATTTTGTCATAAAAAATACAAGATCCAACAATAGTTTCATAGCAAATTCATCCTGATGAACACATCTCCATAGTCAGATTTGCAAAAAAAAAATTGTCGGTATATTCTGTTAAAGTAGTGGATCCTGCATCCTGATCTAGGTCTACCACCAGCTGGTCTAGGTCCAACAACTACACCAAAGTCCCATGTGAATAATCCCAGTAACTCCAAGGTCCCATGTGAATAAGGGACCTCTTTTGTTTCTATAAATTAAGAGCACATCCTCTCTCTATGTGTCAAGTAGAGAGGAAGAGGATTTCTCTGTGGACATAGGTCATGCTAGATATGTGTTTGCCTGTGTGTGAATCCTTGGTTTGTGTCAGTGTGAATCTTTTACATGGTATCATAGCCTTGTTAGTTCTTGTGTATTTGTGTTTGTAGTGTACTCCCTCATTAGCCGGCTGGCGTCAAACTCTTGATCCCTAATTCCCAGTTTGGTAGTGCCTTGGAATGTATTTATCTTTCTGGTATTCATCAAGTTGGACAAAGATAATTACTTGTTGTGACACTCTCAAATTGAGTATGCGATGTATACTCCAGACCTTATCAAATATATAGATGGCTCCTTTTCAGTGCGAAGCTCCTTTATCAGAGAAGGTGAGCAGTTAAAGCCCAATCCAGAATTTATTTCAAGGAAAATGGTTGATCAAATCCTGTTAAGTTGGATCAAGACCATTGTGACAGAAGTTGTACTGGGACAAATTACACTACAAGGAAAACCCTTATTAGCGACAGATTTTTTCCGTCGCAAATTAGCGACGGACTTAGCGAGAGAACATTATCTGTCGCCAATCTTTGAAATATTTTTGAAATTAGCGACGGTATAAATTCTGTCTCAAATCTGTCGCTAATTATCGACAGATCGACGAAAAAAAATTCACTACAAAACTGTAGAAAATTAGCGAGGGAATTTTTTCGTCGCTAATTAGCGACGGATTAGCGATAAAAAAATTCCCTCGCTAATTCCGTCGTTAATTTTCGATTTAAACCGTCTCACCTAAGGCGCGAGGTTTTCCCTCTCTCCCCCGTTCGAAATTTAAACTGATGTTCGATTTAAACCGAGCCTCATGCTCCCGCTGGTCGATGAAGCCGAGCCTCATGCTCGCCGCAGTAAGGCTCACCGGACGATCTTGCTGGATGATGTCGACCGCCGGGACTGCCGTCGCCCAACTCCGACGCAACAAAGGAGGGCAGAGGAATCTCAATGAAGGGCGTGCGGATCGCGGGGCAGCCGTTGTACCTGGACATGCAGGCGACGTCGCCGGTGGACCCGCGGGTGCTGGACGCAATGCTGCCCTTCTTCACTGGCCACTTCGGCAACCCCCATTCCCGCTCTCACCTCTATGGCTGGGAGTCGGACGAGGCGGTCGAGCGCGCCAGAGAGCAGGTCGCTTCCACGCCACCTACCTCCCCGTCGGCTCTGACGACCTCCTCGACCTCAACCGCCTCCGCGACGCCATCCGCCCCGACAACGGCCCTGTCTCTGTCATGGCCGTCAACAACGAGATCGGTCCATTCCGACCTCTGCGAGACCCAATCGGAGATCTTGGAGTCGAGGGAGTATGACTTGCTGGGATCCGGTGGTGGGTCGTCCTCCTCCTCCGTCACCGCCGACGAATCGCTCCAAGTTCGGCCTATTGCTGCCGGAATACCTCCCGGCATCGAGCAATTTTTTTTTTAAAATTTAGCGATGGATTAGTGACAGATATTATTCTTCGCTAATTTAAAATAGCGAAGGACTCGCGATGGATATTATCCATCGCTAATTTAAAATAGTGACAAACTCGCGACGGATCATTTTCATCGCTAATCCATCGCAAATTAGCGACAGATAAGTTTTGTCGCTACTTAGCGTCGAAAAATTCGCGATGAAAGCTATCTGTCTCTAATCCAACGCTAATCCGTCGCTAAACTGTTTAGCGACGAATTAGCGATGGATTAGCGACGGATTTAGGTCGTCGCTAATCCACAGGTTTCTTGTAGTGTTATTCGCATCACATCTGCTAGGGAAGCTTGGATTGTATTAGAACAATCATATCCTTCTCATTTGAGCTTTCATATTCTTCAGTTGATGTGTGATGTCCAGAATGTGAAAAATAAAGAAAAGACCATCTTGGAATATTTAAATTATGTAAAGTTTCTTGTGCATTTTTTATGCACAATTAACGAATATGTCTCCGATGGAGACTTGGTTCAGTTAACTTTGAATGGTCTCTCTCGAGACTATGAAAGTTTTATAATTATCACTATATTTGTTCTCAATAAGTTGCCTAAGTTCCTTGAGATTTTTTTATTTCTTTCTAAATCAAGAAAAGAGACTTCAAATGTAAAATCCAAAGTCTCTCAAGTCATCTAAATCATCTATGACCACCTTCTTTTCTTAAAGGGAGTGTGGTCGAGGCTGTGGTGGCAGAGGAAGAGGGGTTGAACATTTTGAGGAGTTTACCTTCAAATTTTGATCATAATATTACTGCTATCGAGAAATATAAGAACTTGTCAACTTACTCTCTTAATGAACTAAACGGTTATTTGATGGCTCATGAAGTAAGAATAAATAGATCAGTTGATAAGAATATTGAGCATACATTTCAATCTATGGTGGAGATCTCTGACAAAGATAAAATTGACAAAAGTTTTTTTGAACACAAGTATATAGGTAGAGGCAAAGGAAGAGCTAGTTATCGTAGTTGTGGTCGAGGATGAGGGAGATTCTACACCACACAGTAGAAAACAGAAAATGGTGAAAAAGTTGATAAAAACAAAGTCACAAAGAAAAACAATGCACGTTTTATAAAAAGATGGGTCATACTAAGCCATATTGTAACACTCCAAAATGTTAACTCGAAAAAAATGTAGTTTTTTTTAAACATGAAGTCTTATTTATGGTAGTGCCTTGACAGAATTGAGCTCTAAGGAGTCAGCCTATGTAAGCATGGACATTTAATAGTTCTCTAGAACTGAATTCGAGAAAGGATGACTAATTGATAAAACCATTTATTTTGATATCATATTTAAATTAGAATTTGCAGTGAAAATATTATTTTAAAAATGGTTAAACATTCTGGGCAAGTTACAATTATGTAAAAATATCTCTACCAAATAATAAACAAATCTACATCATTCATTTCATAAAACAAATGTTCATGAGTTTAAATTTAAATAAAATAAACAAGTATAAAAGTCAATGTCTCCTAAGAATCAATAATTGGTTTTCATAGCACCTCCGCAGCTTCCCGCAACCTCCCCTTAGTTCATTCATTATTTATAAATTATAAAAGTATGGTGTCAGACTACCAACCGAGTCTCAATAGGACACACATTAATGTTGCATGCATATACAACACTAAGCATACATAAACATGTACTCATAACATCACACAACACATAATAATATGCAATCAACTGAATCCCAACAACAGGTCATTTTAGGAAACACATCATCATAACATGTTATCATTAAATATCATATCAACATAACATGCTTTCAATGAAAATACTAAAATAAACATAATTGCACAAATATAGTGATCTTAATCATCTAGTTAATTATTTCTCTTGCTTACACCCCTATCGGTACTCGCAGACTAACGTCATCGCTTCAGCTAAGACCACTCGGGTGTTTATTATGTTTGGTATTTTAATAACCTGAATGACTAACTGAATTTGACAATCCAAAGGGGGCAGTTCACAACCAAGATTAAACCCTCAGAGACTCAACACAAATTGGATCGATCCTACACTCTGCAGAGATAGGAACATACCACCTAGAAAAAAATGGTAGTCTGGCCTCCCAACTCTTGTGATTGAAGATCAAGTGAGACCTACCCACAAAACAACAATAATGTCCCATAAGTGTGTACTTTCTACCCTCTCCAAGGTAGACTTAGGATGTTAGATTATGTGAATTTTGGTACCCTTTCATGGTATCAAGAACCATCAAGTGTGGGGTTATCTTTATTAATGTCATAAATCAATGATATTTTTACAAATTGGTGCACAATAAATACTCTATGGGTTCTTATAATCTCTTATTCACCACTGAGCAGTCTCATGTGCTTGCATGTCACACACATGCTTTACAACACAAGAATATCATTTGACCTCATCCTCATAATAGTGTGTACACACAAGACACCATAAATAATAAATCAATATATGCATGCATGTATCTACATGCCTGACAATGCATCTGCATGAATATATGCAACACATTAATTAGTGCTTTCAAGCATTGATCAATTCCTCAAATCGTAAGCTCACTCATGAGCATTCAATCATGCATCATGCAATCCGTGTATCATGGCATTTAACAATTGAAATTAAGCATCATGATGCATGCATATAACTTATATTATAACATACATTACATATCATATTTATATATCCACAAACCTTGCTTCAATCAGAGTCCAGAGCAAGAAAAACTAATTATTTTACTGAAACTGGTTTTTCTGCTTTAAGAGTGACATATTCGATTATGCCCCTCTGAAGAAGCATCAATTCAACATCTTTACACAATAAGAAAATTTTGTAAAAAATACTATAAATAGGAAAATATGTCTAAAAAAATCTTTCAGGTCAAGGCCAAACTCCATCAGAGTTGTGAATTAAAATCCATGAACCGCAACCTTTTCAGGTTCTTGGACATGCAGGATTATAGAAATGTTTAGATTTCTGAGCTAACTTTCATGATTTTCAACTCACAGACCATAATGAATCCGTGGACCAAATTTTTAT
The DNA here is from genome assembly GCF_984573655.1 of Nuphar pumila. NCBI lineage: Eukaryota > Viridiplantae > Streptophyta > Magnoliopsida > Nymphaeales > Nymphaeaceae > Nuphar > Nuphar pumila. Next base: position 132,011,107 of record NC_143253.1, read on the forward strand.
TGAAACTTTTTCAATATATAATCAAACATACATAAACTTTTTAACCATAACCATAAAATAAATTAAGACAAATAAAATTGGCAATACAGTACAGTCAAAATACATGATGATTTTTAGGAAAGAAATCATGTTTTGATTTCCAAAGACCATAACTTTTTATCCGAAATTCAAACAGAGCCAAAAAATTTCCTAGGATTCATCCATAATTCTGAAATGTCTCTCTTAATTTTGGAATTTTTTTGCCAAGCCGTTTGAGCGTACGATAAAGTTTTTGAAAAGTGTCTAAGACTGAAAATCAAAACAGTGTCTTTTCATGAAAATTCATGTATATTTCATATTTTTTAGAAAATAAACCATATAAACATGATTTTCTTGATTCAATTCATCATAATACTATCAATAACAATTTGCACATGTATCAACATGACTTTCTGATGTAACCAAATTAATCTAATGCCTGAAGTTGAATCTGAAACACACAAGAAACCATTTATTTCAAAAACAAGCACCCATACACCGAAATATGTATTGGAAAATAGAAATAATTTTTGAATTAAATACAAATCATACACATGTATATTGGATCTAACATAATAAATAAATCAATGACTGATCATGAATTAATTGAATATAAATAATAAATAAACTCATATAAATTATATTTTTTCAAAAAATGCTCTCATAAACCCAAATCAGTATGATTTACATGAATTTATTTCTAAACATAAATTCAACCATACATAAAATCATGCATCTAACATGAATATGATTCAAATTATACAGTAAATGAATCATAACATGAAACATAACAACAATAAACTATCAAAACCCATTTTTCTAAAAAAGAAACCCTAAATCCCAAAAATGAATTTATTTATTCAGGTTCTTTCATTCTTTTTTGGGTTTTATTTTGATTTTTACCATAAGTATCAATTTAAATAGGATCTACACATGCTGATCACATCAAATACCCATCCATCATTATTTTAAAATATCGAACAAGATTTTTACGAAGAACGAACATGATTTAAGGTTTTTCCCATAAACTGTTTTTTTGTAAAAATCTATCTAAAGGCCTGTAGCCTTCTGAAATCATGGGATATCTATCCAAACACGCATTTAAGACTAATATCATCCCCTATACAGGTCTGAAAATTTAATCTGGCATGCATATGTACCCTTGGTGCTATGTATATATAAGTCAATGTGATCCTACTTCGAAAAAGCAAAAAACATGATACCAAACACCAAAATGAGATTATGACACCGTAGATGATCTCTCATTTTTGTTGTACACTATAGAGGTATAGCCACACCAGCTACATACCTTCAAGCTCCTTTAATGGAGGTGTGGACCTATGAGAACTTGAGGTAGGAAAAGGAAAGAGAGAGATTGTCAAATTCATATGATAGGAGGGGTTTCCTCCTATTTATAATGTTTTAAAAAAATTTATTTTCATATGGGTCTCTTCTCTCACCTTAAACTCTATCATTTCAGCCTCATAGATTTCCTAATAAGATATGTAGGACTTCTCATAATTAAATATTTAATTAATAAAATAAAAAAGGATGACCACTTAGCATCCCTACGTGAAGTCTTACATGGGGTTTGGTGATAGGGCGACCTTTTGAGAGACCTACATATACAAAGACTCAACCAAATTTGATGTTTAAATAGTCGATTTGATAGCTCTCAAAACATAGATTGTTGTGATGATCTTAAATTTAATCATAGGTGCACATATCTGCAAAAAATATTAGTGGATGCCAAAAAATATAGCTTTTTGTCTTGAAATTAGGCATGAACTTTGGCCAATGATAAAACACTCAAATTGACACCAATTTGGGCATGTAAATGGTCGATTCCAATGCTCTTGAAATGAAGAACATCGAGACTGATTTAATCGATGAGGTACTGATCGGCCAAAAGTTTCACCAAAATAGTAATAATGTTGCTTGGGGCATCCCACACTTGGGGTTCCCATTGGGTCCAAATACCATATTAGACCGAAATAAGTTTCAAATGGGTATTTAAACATAAATTAAAATTAAATATTAATTAAAATATCCAATACAATTTTAAATCACCATTAAGTCTAAATTTAAATTTTATTTATTTAATAATCATGAAATATTTATAAAAAAATCTCGAGTATTACACATACTGCTGGGATAAAGTAAAACAAAAAACAAACTTTTTCAAATAAAAGCAAGAAGAAGGTAATTTATTTCTCACTTGCTTAAATCTAAATGAAAGTACTGGTGTTGTGTAGTTTCTAGATAACGGTTATAGTAACCACATGATAGGCACAAGAGATTTGTTCTGTCACATGGATGAATCCGTGAAATTGCAAGTTATGCTTGAAAATGACAAGCATGTAAAAATTAAAGGCAAAAGTGTCATCATAGTTAAAACCAAATCAAGTAGTGAAAAGAAAATTAGTGACGACTGTTATATTTTGGGCTTAGTTCATAACTTGCTTAGTGTAGGTCAGTTAATTAAAATATGATATTCAATAATATTTCATTATAATATGTGTGAAATTAAAAGTAGAAAATATAATGTTTCACATATTAAGATTCATATGTTTGACAACAAAATGTTCTCTCTTGATATCTCACATCTTGATGAGTGTTTTTTTGTCGCTATTGTAAGGGATGACTCATGGTTGTGGCATCTACTGTATAGTCATTTGCACTTCAATGGTTTGAAGTTAAGCAAAAAATGGATGATATGTAGTTTGTTGTCTATTGTTTTTGTTGATAATGTGTATGAAGATTGTGTTTACAACAAGTAGCATAAACGGTCATTTCTTATTGGAAGAGCTTGGAGAGCCAAAATGCCTCTTTTACTGGTTCATGTTGATATATGTGGACCAGTACAAACTTCATCTTTGAACAAGAGTAAATATTTTCTATTATTTACTGATGATTTTTTTCGTATGAGTTGGGTGTTCTTTCTTGTTCAAAAGTCAGAGGTATTTGAAAATTTTCATAAATTTAAAGCCCTTGTTGAAAAAGAAAATGACCATGTTTTAAAAAATCTTTGCATTGATAGAGGAGGAAAATTTTTATCTGATGAGTTTGGTTCTTTTTGCAAGCAAAATGGTATTCACAGACAATTAACTATAAGAAAAACACCAAAATAAAATGGTGTTGCCAAGCAAAAAAAATGAATAATTATAGAAATGGCTCAAAGTATGCTGAGTGAGAAGAGACACTCAAATGATTTTTGGGTTGAAGCAGTGACAATGTCAGTTCAGCTTCTAAATATGTCCCCAACTAAGGCAATGCACAACAAGACCATGTATGAAGCTTGATGGAAACAAAAACTTGATGTAAGCTTTATAACAATATTTGGTTATATTGCTTATGCTTTTATCTCATTATTTGTGTTTATGTGGATGATATTATATACATTGGTTCTTTAAATCTTCTCGTTGAAAAATTCAAAAACAGTATGATATAAAACTTTAACATGATTGATTTAAGGCTCTTGCATTACTTCCTTAGACATATGCCCTTGATCTTCTTAAAAGTCACAATATGTCAAGTTACAAGAAGAGTTTTACTCCAATGAACACGAATGATAAGTTGTCATCAAATGATCGAACAACACGTGTAAATCTATGATTGTTCAGAAGCATTATTGGTGAGTTAATGTATTTAATTAACTCTATCCCATCCAGATATTATGTTTCGTGTTAGCTTGGTCTCGAGATTCATACATGATCCGAAACTTGCATTCTTCGCTATATTTTTGCAACGAGCAACTATGAAATATGGTATAAATTGATTCTTAATTTTAACTTAGTTGGTTTTACTGACAGTGATTAGGCTGGTTTTGTAGATGACGAAAAAAGCACAAGCGGGTATGTTTCCAATTTTAGTTTAGGTGTTATATCATGAAGCTCAAAGAAACAATATTCTACATCATTATCATCATCCGAAGTTGAATATATTGCAGCTTTCGCAGCAGCTTGTCAAGCTATATGGATGAAAAAGAGTTTTAGAAGATGTGCAACAATATCAAGTTTCAACAACAAAAAATTATTGTGACATGGTTACAATAACAATGACAAAAATCTTATTTTTTATAGCATAATCAAGCGCATCAAGCTCTGCTATCATTTCATTCAAAATGTTGTTGCTGAAGATATAATTGTGTTGAAACATTGTTCTACAAATGATCAAGTAGATGATAGTCTCACCAAAGTGCTTTCTCATCCAAAGTTTATCAAATCCAAAGATTCACTTGGTGCCTTCAGTTTTGCATCAAAGGGCAGTGATGAGAATTATTGTGTGTAACCATCCTTTTCTTGAAGAGGATAGGTCGTGTGAAAATAGTGGGTGAGTTGTAAAGTCATGTAAGAGGGTGAGAATTAGTGCTTTAAAAGGAACAAAAGTATGAGTGAGTAATTTGCAATAAAGTGTTAGTGGATTAGTATTATTCATGGGTGGTGTCTTATTGGTTGTGTGCCTATAAAAAGGCATTAGAAGTGAGTGTAGGGTTTGTTATTTTCTTGGTTCTCTTTTTGTTAATGCATTGAGGTATTTTTAGTGTTTCTCTTGTGTGTATGAGTGTGGTAGTATTTGTGTTTCTCTCCTTTCAACAAGCTCAATCCCTATATCCAAAATTTACTTTGCACAGTCGATGATCTTGAAGCTGATTTTTAGTAGTTCGCATAACAGCAACCGTAAGTACGGCATACAGAGCTAGCTCCACTAGGTCTATGATCCTGGAGTGGTTTCTCCGCGTAAAAATAAAAAAAAAATCACGTGTGTGTGGCCCATACATAGAGACTTATGCAGCTTGTCTACTCTCGGCCCTTCATTGTCTTGTGGGGCCCGATCTTAAATCTTAAGCGAAGTGAAGTGAAGGGTAACATGTATAGATAGAACAAGGCTTCAAGATGATGATAACTTGTCCAACATATGCGTTTTTTTCCCTTTTTTAGCAAATAAAAATGTGGGGTGTAGATTCATGCTACAAAGTTTTGCTTTCATTCAATGGTTAGAGAGATGGTCCCATTGTAAATGGAGGAAAATTACTTACAAAAAGCTTTGGTACCTCAGCTTTGCAGTTTTTTATCATGTTTGGGCCAGTCATAAATCTCCATATTGGGAATTCTACACAAAGAAAATTAGCGGAATAAATTACAAAATTTGTTTTTGGAGAGAAAATTTTGCTATTTTTAACTTGAAGAACACATTAGGAAAAAAATAAAAAAAATAAAATAACAATATAAATATATAAATATCGTGTTAGTAACATGATAAAATCGCAATAAATCATAATATTTTTTAGATAGAAAACATTTTGAAAATGTTGCATCTTTTAAAGGGTTATATAGGTTTTTGAAGTTCTCACGACTAAATCACAAAGTTCTTTTAAAAAATGGTCGATATTTGTGACTATGGTTTGACGACGTTGAGATGCGACCTCCTAAATTTTCATTTTTTCTGCTAGTGCTTAAAATGGTTATATAATAAATCAACAAAGTCAAAAGTGACATATTATTTCCCTTTCAGTTTTCCTACTAGAGAAGCAACCAAAGTGAATACAATTCCACTCCACATTAAAGTATATAGCATGAATACACTGTTTTGAACTTGTCTTGACCGGTTTGGATCTCACTTATAATCCCATTTTTTTAAGAGTGAGTCGTTAAGGTTGTAGGCCCGACTTTAACTGGCCATAATTGGGAAACGTTATATCTAAGAAGTCAGCTGGATCATGAAATGGTCGCAGTTAAGCCATGCAGGTGTCAGCGCCAGATCCAAATCCACCCTTGTATCTGGATCCAAACTGCAGTGGACCAGAACAACAACTAAACATTGGATCATAAAATCATCGATTATTGTAGACGTATGTCAGATTCTACGGTTATAGTAGCTTTTGGTTGGCGCTGTAGGTATTGCACATTGGGGACCAAATTTTATAGGCCAACCAAGTCATATTAGTGACCCGTGCATTCTGATTCATGGATTCTTCACTAAATCCTTGGTGTGAGCTAGTCTGGAGAAAATTGCCCACTGATATGTACAAATAACAGAATAATCTACAAACTAGAGACTACTAAAGAATCATTAAGAGCTCAACCTCTTTAGGGAATGTACTCCATCGAATCATAATGCACTAAAGTACTAAAATAATGGAGTTATGTGCAGCTAGAGGTACGTTAAACAACTGTTTTATGTTGCACTAACTTCCATCGTAACGTGCTCATTGTTTTCTGTTAACCGCTGTTTGCATCCTCTTAACTCTTGCAGATCAAACTTCTTTTGACAGTGCATCATCATTAATTATCATACCTGATGAAAAATACTGGAAGATTTTATGCAATCTATTGGGCTAAACTGATTGCAGTTGTTTAAATTCAATCCATGCATTGTTCAGAGATTCACAGACACAATAATCAAGATTACTTGGTCCTGGGTAGACTAAGAAGAGAAACAAACTTTCATTGATAGTATAATTATTGTACATAATTCAAGCTCAAGAGGGATAGACAAAGAAGAGGAAGATGGATAGGTTGCTGAGAGTGGAAATAACCTTCAAGCATCTCCACGGAGTAGAGAGCGGCCATGGCCATGAAAGTCACTTCACCAAAAACAAGTCTTGCAAAGGTGTGAGAGAGAAAGCTCAAACAAGATAGCACCATATCTTCTGCTAAAACAATACATAACACCATATTTCCTTCAAAATGATCCAAAAACCCAATATTTTCTTGTTGGAAAGGATGCTAGAACAAGGTGTCCGTCTTATCGATCTTCTTGTATTCATGATAAGCAAGCGAAGCCATGCAAGCACTCGAGCACTCCATAGACGCAAACACAGATGGCAATGGGTATGGAAAAGAGTTGAACAGTTAAATGAATCTTCTGAATAGGTTTTCACTACACTTTCAAGCTAGAAAACATATGTATATATATATATATAGAGTGAATACTGTGCATAAACTCTGTATTAAATATATTAGAACAAGAAAGAAGCATGAGGAAAAAGAAGAAATTTAAACTCATAACAAAATTGTTGTCTTATTAGAGGGTTAACCTACATCTCTGTGCTATCATGTTAAATGTTAACTTGCAGTTTCCCAAAACTGCATCTTTTATCTCCTACGACACGGCAGAGGCACATAAGTTGACTACACCAATCCCTGACCATCTCTTTCTCCCAGGCCATTTTTGCTCACACAAAAAAAAGTAATTCTTCTTGTTCTCCTTATTCTTTCAACAGAGAATGTTCTATATTCTGTAACCTATAATGACAACAGTAATGGGGAAATTTCTCGAATACCATGTTGTAATAAATGACAAAAATGGTTTTGGGGCAATATCTTGTCAGTTTTAATCCTGGGCTGCTGGCCTCAACTCCCGGCAAACTTTTAGCCTCATAGTTCCATGGCTTTTGTCACAAGATTCTGACTTATGAACCTGACTAGTACCCTTCTTGGCATGTGGGTTAGGATGGTTTGAGCAACTTTCAAGGACAGAGTCGGGACAGACTAGACATACCCGGTTCATATTTGGGTAGTGCAACATTGTGGCTCCTCAAAGCTACTTGAAGAAGCCTATATCATGGGACACGTTATTTTTACAAGGGATACGACTTTAGTTTTTATAATATTTTTGACAATAGATATGATTTTCTGTATGCCAATTAAATATCCATAAAATATTTTTTGATAAATAAATAGTAAGAAAGCCACGTCCCCTTGAAAAAACAAATTTGTGAACTTGCGTCACGAACTTGTATCGAATCATGTCCTTGTGATAAGTCGTGCGATTTGTAAAGCTTTTGCTGTTTGGTTTGTTTCTTTTTAGGGTTAGGAGGGGAGGGTGGTGTATGTTCCCCCCGAAGATTCACTGAATCCCACGTCCATGTTCGGGGCTTTGAATGAGCACCACGTATACAAGCACATGGGGCTCGTATTCCCGTGTATGTTGACATCACTAAGCATTGGAGTCTAGTGTGGTTGCAAAGACTTCAGTACCCTTTCTTGCTATTCTTCTCATAAAGTGATGGTTTGAGAAAATGACAAAAATGCCCTTCATTCAAAAAAAAACAAACAATTCAAAAAAAGGACAAACATGTCCTCCATCCAGAAAGTCGAAGATGATGTTGACTCTTCAAAGTCTTTTTCTTCTTTTTCCGTAAAACACTGTAAAACTCTCTCTCTCTCTAGAGAAGAAATCAAGGGAGGCAAAGAATTCTCCCTTGAGAAGGTCATGAACATCAACCCTCTCACTCTCTCTCTACTTCTGTGCACATCCAACAGACGATCCTACATTGCTTTATCAAACACCGACTGACCTGCACACTGACTGTAGCATCGTTCAACTTGATGAGTTGTGGAGCTTGATTCATAGTTTTTGCCCTTAAAGGAGGGGGTTTGGGGGCTCCTCCCAGCATGTGTAACATCATTCAACTTGGTGAGTTGTGGAGCCTGATTTAGAGTTTTTGCCCTTACAGGAGGGGGGTCCGGGGGCTCCCCCCGGCCTTTCAACAATGATTTGTAGTATTTTCGGGTCTCCAACGAGCCCCACAACGATTTATAGTGTTATCCGGCTTTTCAACAGCGATTTGTAGTGTCTTCCGCAAATCGCTATAGCGATTTATAGTATTTTTGGATCTCACTATAGCGATTTGTAGTGTCTTCAGCAAATCGCTATGGCGATTTATAGTGTTTTTGGATCTCAGTATAGCGATTTGTAGTGTCTCTCGCAAATGGCTATAGCGATTTATAGTGTTTTTACATCTCACTATAGCGATTTGTAGTGTCTTTCACAAATCGCTATAGCGATTTATAGTATTTTTGAATCTCACTATAGTGATTTGTAGTGTCTTCCGCAAATCACTATAGCGATTTATAGTGTTATTCAGTAAGTAAATCGCTGTAAATCGCTACCCGAATTAAGACAAACTTGTCAAGATCATATCTCCCTAACTGGAGACCATATTTCAAATCCGTAAAAAGTGGTGTCTTCGTTATTGAGTCTAGTTTATTCTTGTAAATTTTAAGCAATTTCTATTATCATTTCATTCTTCATTTAACTAAAAACCAGACCCTTATTATTTTATGTTATTTGAGTTGCACAACACCATTCTCGCTTGACATCCACATCTTGATTCTGGCATGCTCTTTGTTGGATTTTCCATTGATTTTTTCCAACCTTGCTTGGAACAAACATATGTCTTTCTCACCACGACACCCTGTGCATTTTTTGTCCACGACACCCGGGACCCGTGCCGGGGGGGAGCCCCCGGACCCCCCTCCTGTGAGGGCAAAAACTCTAAATCAGGCTCCACAACGAATCAAGTTGAATGATGCTACCCACGTTGGGAGGAGCCCCCAGACCCCTCTACTGTAAGGATAAAAACTCTGAATGAGGATCTACAACTCATTTAGTTGAATAATGCTACCCACGCTGGGATGAGCCCCCAAACTCTCCTCATGTAACGGTAAAAACTCTGAATCAGGCTCCACAACAGTCAATGTGCAGGTCAGTCGGTGCTTGATGGAACAATGTAGGATCTTCTGCTGGATGTGCACAAAAGCAGAAATAGAAGGGAGAGAGAGAGTGAGAGGGTTGATGTTCATGGCCTGATCCAGGAGAGATTTCTTTATCGGATAATCCTGGAGTGCAGAGACTGAGTCTTAAATAATCATCTTCGGGGCACTTAAGTCTTTACAACCACTCGTTTTCAAGAATCATCATTTTTTTTTGCACCAATGGAGGAGAGGGTACTTAAGTCTTTGCAATCGCATCAAACTCCAACGCTAATTAATGCTGACAAACATGGGGATACGATACACATGCTTACATACGTGGTGCTCTTTGGGACCCCCGAACGTGAGATGTAGCTAACTCCCTTGTTCGGGGGGAGGTTCAGTTTTGTGCATATATTTGGTGCATTTAACACAATTACGCCCTCAGAAAATCTTCTTAGGCATGTTAACCCCTCTTCTCGACCTGTCCTCTCTCTCTCTCTGGCATCAAAGTACCGAAGATTGAGACCCTGAAAACCAACAGTGAATGGATATTAACCAAGCATGGACTCTGCAGTCTCCAAACATCACCAAAGTCCTCTATTTTACTGCACCGACTTACAGGGAACGACGTAAGAAAGAAGGTACAGATTAAAATAATATTCGTAGAATATGGATCTCTTGTCTCTCGTTAATTAATGAATTCGTCTGTTTTACGGCAGCACGCAGAGATTAACTGCTGTTTGTCGCATCTTTTTCTGTTTTTTATACTCGTAAAAGCCATTCAGTTCAGAATTAATTTTTTTTTCTAATACAGATAGAAAATGAATATTAAGCAATTGAAATGCATGAAAAACAAAGAAACTTTACAAAAGAAGCAGTTCTAATATGATCTTAACATGTTTGTGAACATTGTCTCCGAAAGAAACTTATTAATCAGTAAAATGTTAGCTGTGCTCAGTAATAATAAAGATGACGGCAGCCCTTGAAATAATATATTATACTAATGTCCTCTCAGAAAAATATATTATATTAACGCATTGTTGCTAAAGTGTTGAAATTCTTTGTAACTGCTTTTGTTACTGGTTGACAGCCAAAGTGCAACGGATAAATAAAGATGTTTGGATCATTTTCTAAAAGTGGACGGCAGGTTGGCAGGCCCCGTGAGGTTGTACCTACACATGGGTACGTTTCATTGGTGACTTTTGGACAATCCCATCTCTTACCAGTGAGACTCTATGTAAGAAAACTAGGTCACTTGTGATTGTTTTTCCCAAGGGAAAAAAAGGTGTTACAGGGTTGCACCAATGTTGTCAGTATCGATGCTTATCGTATTCATGCTTGAATTGACTATTTTTAATAAATATAAAAAATACTTGAATTATTTTTTAATGTTATTTTAATAACTTTAACACGTGTCATGTAATATTTTTAAATTTTTTTTGGTTGATTCAGAACGATTCGCTTGAGTACCGGTATTGGCTAATTCACCTGAATGATTGGCCAAACGATACAGGACCGATGTCGTTGCACCCTTAAGAGTACCATCCATCATATGCCAAACTTTTGTTAAACTAGGTCCTCCACATCAAGAGATAATGCCCACAAGGGATCGCTCATCTGGTAGGAGCGACTTGTGAGCGTCACCAAGTTGGCAGGACATCATGAGTCCCAAACGCGCGATGTCCTTTTTGTTACGGTCCTACTCTCTAGTAGGCAGAGGAAACCTCAAGAGTTTTACCAACCAGACTTGCGCCTATCAATGTGCGGTGGGAGATGAGAGGTTTGTTGCTTTGGCCTAGCAAAAAAAAAGTGACCTTTTATTAATGTAACTCATTCTCTAAGTTACATCATTTACACGTTTTAAGTTGTTTTTTAAGTTTGTTTATTAATGTAATTCATTCGCTATGCTATGGTCTTTTAAATCGATCGAGCATCTTGCCTTTGAAGACAATCCTAAAATTTGGTATGAATATAATTTTTCATAGTATAGTGCATTGTTTTACTGTGAGGTTTATCATAAACCCCAACTTATTCATTAGTGTATGAGCATGTCTCACGGTACAACTATGATAACCATAAATCCAATTTTCAAAAAAATTGACTTTCATATTTGAAAAAATGTTCGATGCATGCGAACGTAAAATCTTTGATCCATGCGAGTGTAAATGTTATATTTTATTCATAAAACATGTAATGCATGTGAACACAAATTATCGTACACATGCAGACATAAATCTCTTGATTATTTTATAAAATATCAAATGCATGCAAACATACAATCATGCACACATGTGGGACGTAAATCTATTGATTATTTTGCAATATATCCTATGCAAGCGAACGTAAAATCTTTCATATACATAAACACAAATCTCTTGATTATTTTGCAAAATATTGAATGCATGCGAACGTAAAATCTCGCACACATGCATACATAAATTTCTTGATTATTTTATAAAATATCAGATGCATGCGAACGTAAGTCGATATACGAAACTTGCATTTGTAAGTCGAGATACGAACATGCTTTTGAAAAGTGAATTAAAGTACGCATACATACATTAAAGTGTGTATATGTAAATAAATCAGACGTAATTTTAATAAATCAAACGTATGCAAAATAATGCTTACATAAATAAATGCTCACATAATTTAAATAAAGCAAGCATACACAAAACTGCATGCATAAATAAATGATCGTGTAATTTAAATAAAACAAGCATACGCAAAATTGCATATATATATAGATGCAGGCATAATTTGAACAAAGCAAGCAATACGCAAAACTGCGTACAAAAATATATGCATGCTTAATTTAAATAGAGCAAGCGTACATAAATTAAGGCATGCACACGGAAATAAATACACACATAATTTAAAGTATGATATTATAAACAATATATAAAACATGCATTCCTATATCAAGATATAAACATGCATATTTTTAAAATATTTTTGTATATGTATATTTATTTATATACATATATATAAATATATTTATAAATTTACACAATTAAATACATATATCAAAACCGTATAAATATGGACACCATAGGTATTTTTTCAACCTCAAAGTGTGTGTGATTCTTTGGCAAATTCAAGCATAGGCGACGACTCACTTGTGCCTCAACATTTGTGATGGAAGTATAAAAATGCATGGATACGCGTGTTTATAGCCCTCAAGCGGGTTCATGAATGACGCAAAAAATTGTAGCAGTTCGTGGAAGGAGAACCGACATGGAAACACTCGGCTTGGGCCAAGCCGCGGTCTGGTGAAAGCAGTGATGAAGCTGGCGATGAACAATTTTTTTGGCAGAGGTGGCGATTAGTTGAATAAACTGAGCTGAGCTCAGCTCGAGTGAACTAAGGTGGGCTGGGCTCGACTCAAGGGAACCAAGTTGGGCTTAGTTGGATTTAACTGAACTGAACTCAGTTGAACTTAATCGAGCCCAGTTCAGTTAGGCTGAACCGAGTAACAAAAAGGGGGTGCAACACTAGTAGAGCTGCTGCTACCGCTAGTTCGTCGGGACAGACAAAAGCAGAGGGAGAAGGAGTGGGAGGCGAGCCTCTGACCTGCCCCTCTCAGGCATAAACATGGAGAGAGAGAGAGAGAGGATAGTGCAGGGGAGTTGATCGACGGCGCTGGTTGCGCCGACCTTGAGCCCAAGAGAGGGAGGTGTATCCAGCCACCTGCTAAACGTAAACAGAAACAGAAAAAGAGACACAAGAGATTTATGTGGTTTAACAAAGTAGTTGCTTACATCCACAAGTAAGAGGGCTCTGATGATCTTTATTCAACTCAAAGTATACATATATATAATAGAGCAACATACTGCTCATCATTGATTGGTGATAGATATACACGCATTTGTCTTTCCTTTATCCTTGGTTACGAGATAATCGTATGAGCTGTTATTTTTGTTATTGTGTTGATTTTTAGGATTCGGTTGAATCTGCCACATGGGTAAGTAGTTTCTCTTGGCATTATCATCTCTTTGATTGTCGATAGCATCTGGCAATGGTGATCCAATGCCCTCCCTCAAACGAGGTGTGAGGTGGATCCATAGGCCGAGTTTGGCTCGGAGATCATGAAAGGAGCCTTTAGTAAGAGGCTTGGTTAAAATGTTGGCAACCTAGAGGTGAGCTGAAACAAATTGAGTAATGAGTTGTTGTTGAGCCACCTTTTCCTGAACGAAGTGATAATCAATTTTGATGTGCTTCATTCAGTTATGGAAAACAGGGTGCACTATCATATAGAAGGCAAAAAGATTATCACAGTAGATGGTTGGTGTATGTGTAATGTGAACTCCAAGGTCCCAAAGAATAAAGGTGAGCCAAGTAATTTCTGCAATTGTGGAAGCTAAAGCTCTGTATTTAGCCTCAGAGCTGGAGCTGGCGACAGTGGGCTGCGTTTTGTAGCTCCATGAAATGCAGTTACCACCAAAATATATACAATACTCAGTAGTCGAGCAGCGTGTAAGGGGGTACCCTGCCCAATCTGTGTCAGAGAATCCATAGAGGAGAAATGGATAATTAGCAGGCACACAAATTTCATGATTTAAAGTGCCTTTAATATACCAAAGAATCATTTTCCCCAATTGAAGATGGAACAGGGTTGGCGCATATATGTATTGACTCACATAACTGACATTGTATGCTAAGTCGGGCCGAGTGAAAGTCAAATACTGGAGGCTACCAACCAAACTTTGATAAGCTTTAGTGTTTTGAAGAGGTTCATCTCGATTTGGAGGTTGAAGTTTCCCAACCATGGGAGTAGAAATGGGTTTGCATTCTGTCATCTAAGCCTTGTCAAGGATAAAGTAGGCATATCTCTGTTAGTCAAGGAATAGACCTGCTGAAAACAAAGTCACTTGAACTCCCAAAAAATGATGCAAGGGTCCTAAGTCCTTCATGGCAAACTCCCGACCGAGGACATTAATAACATGTTAAAGAAATTGAGCATCATTGCCAGTGATTATGATATCATCAACATATAAAATAAAAAAAATGCTTCTCTGCGATTCATGACAAATAAATAGAGATGTGTCCACAGTGCTACAAAAGAAACCCATGTTTAGAAGAAAATATCTGAACCGATCAAACCAAGCTCGAGATGACTGTCGTAGCCCATACAGGGCAGGTTTATGCTTACAAACATGAGAAGGCTTGCTGGCCTTGATGAAACCAGGTAGTTGTTGCATATATATTGGTTCATCAAGAAAGCCATGTAAAAAAGGCATTTTTGATGTCTAACTGCCGTATTGACCAATTTCTGGCAAGGGCAATGGTTAAAACTAGGCGAATAGTGGCGAGTTTGACAACTGGAGAGAAAGTTTCAATAAAATCAACCCCAGGTATTTGAGAATAACCACGGACAACTAGACGAGCCTTCAATCGATCTAAGGATCCATCTGCCTTAAGCTTGGCCTTAAACACCCATTTACAAGAAACTATATTTGTATGACGAGGTCTAGGAACAAGTTCCCAAGTGTTGGTTTGATTTAGAGCCTCTATTTCATCTTTCATGGCTTGGTGCCAACCATGATGTTGTAAAGCTTGTTTAATATTAAATGGCTCTTTAGGAATGCCAATTTGAGCAATAAAATACTTTGGATTGGGTTTGACAATCCCAAGTTGGCTCATAGTGACCATGTGATGAGTCGATTGATGAGGCATGGATTCAACTGGTTCAGGTGACTCATGAGGGAGTGCATCGGATGTTGATGATGGCTCATTAATAAGTTCATTGGCTTCAACAACAACAGATAAAGTCTCATGCGCTAGATTGTCTCGTGAAGCACCATTGTGCTCTTGATCATGGTATGAACCAGATAGAATGCAACAATCAGGACGCTCATCTGATTCACAATGCTCATAAGATAAAGTTGAAGCAATACTCTGATCATATGAAGGCAGCCACTCAGAGAAAATAGTTGCAATTTGGTGCTCACTATAAGATTTGTTAGTGGATACCGTGTAAGGAAAACATTTTTGTCAATAATTACATGACGACTAATGTAAACACATCCAGTAGGTATATGAAGATAGTGTATCCTTTATGCACTTCACTATATCCCATAAAAACACACGATAGGGAGCGTGGGTCAAATTTGTGTTGTGCGTAATCATGCAAGTGAGGAAAACAAAGTGTGCCAAATACACGCAAATAATCATATATGAGTGCTTTAGAGAAAACATGCTCAAAAGGTGATACCTTGTTCAAAGTTGAATGTGGTAAACGATTCAAGATCCAAACTGTCGTATTAAAGGCCTCAACCCAGTATTGAATAGGAACCCTTGCATGAAAAAGCATTGAGAGACAAAGTTCAACAATGCTACAATGGCGTCTCTCAACTCGACCATTTTGTTCGGGTATTTTAGGACACGAATAATGATGAATAATTCCACGATCTTTAAGATAAGTTTTAACAACATGGCTTGTAAATTCACCCCCAACATCTGACTGAAAAAATTTAATTCGATTTTCAAACTGGTTCTCTATCATCTTGATGAAATTTTGGGAACACCCAAAGAAATTTGATTTTCTCTTTAAAGGAAAGAACCATATGAACCGAGAGCTATCATCGACGATAATAGCATAATAACTAAACCCTTGTTTAGAAGCAATAGGCGACGGGCTCCATAAGTTACAATGTACCTTTTCAAATATCTTAGAACAAGGTTGAGATAAAGAAAAAGGAAGTTTATTGGATTTAGCCATAGCACAACTTTGACATAAACCCTTAGATTTATTTGAAACAAAAATCAATTTAGTTTGCTTTAAAACTTGAACCAACTCTATGTTCGCGTGCCCAAGCTGTGTTGCCAATTTAAAAAGAAAGCAACTCCTTTATTTGAAGAGTTAAGAATGTAGAGATCTCCCTGTCTATGCCCCATCGTGGTTATCTTCATTGATTTTTTGTCCTTAATATTGAAATGATCATCAAAAAATTCAAAGAACAAATGTTATCAATCATCAGCTGACTAACAGACAATAAATTTTTCTTAATTTCGGGTACCACTAAAACATTGTCGAGCTTGAGTTGCCCATGATTAGCATGTAGAAAGGTAGAGCCAATATGTGAGATTTTAAGAGTATTCCCATCTCCAATCATGATTCATTCAAGTCCTCTATATTTGACGAGTTTAGATAACATACCTGGATCCGATGTCATTTGGGAGTTGGCTCCAGTATCAGGAAACCAACCTTCATCTTGATTCTCGGTTATAGAATGGCTGCCAAGGCCTGTGGTATATTGCCTACCTGGTACATTTGGTTGAATCAGTGATAACACTTAATTACCGAATGGTTGGGCTTGAAGCATATCTGACAAATGACGCTCTTTTCGCATTGAGCATTATTGTAGTTTTGTTTAGATCCTTGTCCTTACCGACTCTTTTGATTTGAAAAATTATGGTTTTGGTTTTCTCAAACCTGTCTTGATGACTATTGGTCAGTTTGGGTGAAACCGCGTCCTTTAGAAGAAAATTTTTGCTGCCATCCTTTCTTATTATAATTCTTGCCTTGTCGCTGACTCACAAAAGCCATATTCTAAATTAGAGTATTTAAGGGTATTCAAAGGTTCTTAAAAGTTTCATGGCTTTGAAGCAATCCGATGATTTGCTTATAGTTAGGAATAGAAGGTTTTATCATTGATGTGACAAAGGACTGGTACTCATGTCCAAGGCCATTCAGGAGTGTGAAGACCATTGTGCGGTCATTCACATGTTTCTCGATAGCAGATAATTCATCACAAGTACCTTTAAAAGCAGCTACATATTCATTAAGAGACTGGCCTTCTTTTCGAATAGACTGAAGCTTCTGTAGAAGATAGCACTCACGTTCTTGAGACTCCAAAGAGAACGCTTCTTCAAGATATTTCCAAATCTGTGATGCCGTCTCAATGCCTACCACAAAACTAAGTACCTCTTAAGATAAGGTACCGGTTATCCATCCCCGAAGGAGTCGGTCTTACTTATGCCAAGCAATGAAGTTTGGGTTCAGAGTTTGGCTACCATCTTCTTTAGAAACATACTGATCTGGGACAGGGATGGAACCATCAATAAAGCCTTGTAGAGCCTGACTTTCAATGAGTCCCAAGACCTGAGTTTTCCAAAGCAAATAATTTGAATGACTCAACTTGATGGAAACGAAGTTAGCAACATTCAATGTTGCAGGGTAGAAAATTTTATGCTGAGAGGATGAGTTTGCAGTTAAGGAAGACATGATCAAAAGAACAAGATAATACTAACCAAGGATGAAAGGTACAACCCGCTCTTATACCATAAACATAAACATATACAAAAAAGGAGGCACAAGAGAGTTACATGGTTCAACAAAGTAGTTGCCTACATCCATGAGTAAGAGGGCTTTGATAATCTTTATTCAACTAAAAGTATACTTATATATAATGGAGCAACATATTGCTCATCATTGATTGGTGACAGATATACATGCATATGTCTTTCCTTTATCCTTGGTTACAAGATGATCACATGAGCTGTTGTTTCTGTTTTTGTGCTAATTTTCAGGATTTGGTTAAATATGCCATATGGGTAAGTAGTTTCTCTTGACATTATCATCTCCTTGATTGTCGATAGCATCTGGCGATGATAATCCAATGCATGGTGGTCCAATACCTGCTGCACAATAGGTGGTAGTGATGGTGGCGGCTGGGCACCAAAATATACTGGGAAGGAAGAAGAAGTGGAGGAGCCTACAAGTCTGACCTGCACACAACATAGGAAACCAGGTGGTGGCTCTAACAGAGGGTGCCACAGGTGGGTGGTAGTTCGCAGGAAGGAGAGTGGCAGTGGTGTGGGGTGTAAACACATAGGGAGAGGGAGAGAACTAAGAGGGTGAGAGCGAGAGAGAGACAATGGAGAAGGGTGCATACATGAGAGAGTGGGGATGAGAAGTGAGAAATGTGTTAGGGATGGGGGGAATGATTTATAGAGGTCTAGGGGTGTGGCAGTGGGGTCATAGTTCAGGTGGGTTGGGTTGGATCTTAATGTATCCAGCCCAAACTGGGTGAATGATGAGAGTGGCTATATATGGGGTTGGGTTGGATCCCTTAGATAGGATCCAACCCAAACAGGTTTTTAAGTGATGTCAGTTGGGTTGGATCCCAACCCTAATGGTTTAAGGGTGATGTGGGTTGGAGGTGGTTATTATGGGTTGGGTTCAAATGAACCCAACCCCTATGGTATTTAAATGAGACCCACTTCGGGTCTCATTTAGATCTTGGATCCAATTATACATATAAGTATCTATACACACATATGTATATATATATTCATTTATATTTAATGTGGATTGGGTCCATCCAATGGATCCAATCCAATTACAAGATCTTAAGTATGGATCCACAACTAGTTATATATATTATGTATATTTATTTATTAGTTTGTTTAAATTTGGTTTGTTAAATAGATTCAATTCTAAACCCGAGGTGTTTAATACTTTGGATCTCTTCTGGATCAAACTTATTTTGGGATTGGATCTACCTAACGGATCCAAATCCCAAACCTATGGTTTGAGTAATCTGGATCTCTTTTTAGATCCAAATTCAAAGTTTATTGTTAACTTGGACCGAATCCAATCGAATGGATCTGAATTCTGATCATATCGGTTTATGAATTTGGATCTCTCTCTAGATCCAAACTCAATTAAACTATAAGATCCAATGGATCCTATGTATTCAAGTTGAACAATTTGAATTGGATTTCATGGGAGGCTCGATCCTCGTGGGTCCCCCATTAAGATTCAAATCCAAACATGTTTTTAAAAGGCTTGTAAATCTTAATAACTTGATAAAATCCAAAACCTTATCAATAATTAACTATCAACATTAATTATTCATAAAAATACCAAGATAACCCTTTATTATTTCATAAAATTCAAAGAATTTATGAACTTTACATATACATCATAACAGAATCGTGTAGTACAGAGAATGAATAAAACCCTAATAGATATAACAAGATCCATATTGACAAGTGTGAGCCTTCTCAAAAAAAGTTTGAAAGAAGCAATAAGCGTTGCCATGTATATTTTGAATAAGGTTCTTTCTAAAGTTGTACAACCTACACCTTATAAATTATTAACTGATAGAAAGTTAAATTTAAGTCATATATAAAAGTGGGGGTCACCTACGCATGTGTTGATTCCTAGTCAGACGAGGGATAAGTCAGATACTAAAATTATCAAGTGCATCTTTATGGGGTACCCAAAGAGATATAGACTATAATCTTGAGAAAGAACTTATAGAAATGAGAGAATAATTTTTAGAAAATAAAGGTGGTTTTGATCCTAAGGATGATGAAGTTTCTCATGCTATTATAAATGATAAGTGATCCAATTGTGAATGACGAGCAGTCTTCGTAACCTGTGATTGGGCAAAAAAGATCAAGCGCTCCTCCTTGTTTAGATGATTATTACCTTTTCTTGAGTGAAGAATTATGTTATTCCATAATTTGGATGAAACTCTTGATAATCAAAATTTTAATGATGTAGTTGCTTTAAATATATCTAAACATTGGATATAAGCAATGAAAGATGGGTTTGACTTCTTAGAAATGAATGAAGTTTGAGAACTAACTGCATTGTCTTGGGGATACAAGGTAATTGGGAGCAAGTGGGTTCTCAAAAAGAAACTTAAGGCTAATGGAACTACCAGTAAGTTTAAGACAAAATTAGTTGTAAAAGGTTATTCTCAAAGTTATGGTATAACTTATGAAAAAACTTATTGTCTTGTACAAAATTGGCTTATATTCTAATTATTTTAGCACTAGTGGCTTATTTTGATCTTGATATGTATTAAAATAGATGTAAAAATAACCTTATTAAATGGTTAATGAAAAAAAGTTATATTTATGCAACAACTAGATAAATGAACATAAGACAACTGCTGGGAAGGGCCTCCCAACGGTTGTCTCTTTTGTAACAGTTAACTAACAAAATAGTTAAACAAACATAAACTAAAATAATCAAATTAGATGAAAAACATGAATACATTGTCTGTCTCAGGGGTTGTAACCTTTAGAGTGAAGGGACACTTCTCCATTGGACATGACTCTAGTCCAAACCCCTTTGAGGTGAATATATGTCACTTTGGGCCAGATTTATAAACACAAAAATGAATCAATTTAGAAGAAAAACAAACTTTTACAAATTTATGGATTTATAAAAATCGTGAAAGGCAAGAGACTGTGATTTAGAGAAAACTGTCCATGGTGATTCTTTGCGTAACGCATGCCCAAAACCTCAGGTTCACCCTTCCATATGAATTGATTGAATATTTTATTTTTACTGTAAAAAGCATATCTTTATAGGACCTGAGTTTGGTTTTACCTATGGTAGGCCGGCTCAGACCCACACCCAGTAATGACACCTCAGAGTCAGATCAGGGACCAGATCAACCAAGGCCTGGTGAGGGTCTGACCCGTTGACCCACCTACATCTAGCGAGTTTAAACTTTAATTGTAATATGTATACTTTTTGAGATGTTAAAGTTTTCTAGCATTTTTAGAGCTGCCAAGTAGCCTACCAGGTTATTAAAACAAAATCATTCCCACCGAATTGTGAAAACAAACTCAATCTTTTGGATTTTCGGAAGTGATGGAAAAAAAATGGTTAGCATTACATTTTCTTATACTTTTCTCATTGTTTTGAGTTTAAGAGAACATTTTCATTGTTTGCATTTACTTTATGGGAAATGTCAAAGATTTTAGAAATTTAAATCTCCTTGCAGTTAGAAAATGCGTCCAAACGCACTCCAAACAGAAAGACCCATCTAGAAGACAGACTTTTGTTTTCCCTAGGTTGATCTTTCCAAATTGTTAATCCCCACAGTAAATTACTAAAATAACCTTAAATTGATTTTTAAAAGATGGTTATTTGCTAAAAAAGATAATTCAAATTCATACCTAGAAAATCTTATAATTCAAAGCAATACCTCATTTTTTTTATGGTTAACTAACATGGTGTTTGGAGTAAGTTCGGTTGGAGAGTCTTGGCTTTCCTTGAGGTGCAAAAATGTCATCAAGTGTATAAATTGAGTGTAGCTCAGATGCTAAACAAACATGTTCGAGTCTATTTGGATTGAAAAGAAAAGTATATGGTATGTATTTTAGTTATTTTATAGTTACTATTTCATTTGACTCAGTTTACATAAGATTTAACATGAGTTACTGGTCAATGGTAAAAGCAGGTCTCTCTCTCTGGCAGTTTCTACAAAAACAGATCCATATCAGGAACTTCAGAAACGTGAAGCCCATTTTTTGCTTAAAAGGTTGGCCCGAGAGAGAAGAGAGAGAGAGAGAGAGAGAGAGAGAGAGAGAGAGAGACATTATCACTCATGAAGATCAACAAAATGTTGAACCCATGAACCGAACAAAATAGAAAACAAAACTAAAATATAGAAAAACAAAAGCTAAAGAAAAAGAAACTACAGACAGCTAGCAACAAATAACAAAGCCAAGCTCAACCCGGATCCGCTGGATTAGAAGAAACCACGGATGAGTGAACGTTGTTCAGACGGAAGGAGAGGTCTCTAAGATGCATACGTATAATCACGTATACATCAACCAGGATTTTATGGACAAGATTATTAAGGATGACCGGAATTTGACGAAAATGAGCATCATTGCGTGTCATCCAAACAAACCACCAAGTACTAAGCAACCATGTCTTCCAGATCTGTCTCCACTGCTTGCATCGTCTAATTTCAATAGGGCCCAGGAGCAAATCAAGCGCAAAAGACTCATCTTTGACAATTATGTCTGGAGATCTCCACGTCCTATTAAATAGGGCAGAGAGAGAGAGAGAGAGATGTGGCCATTCGGGTTTGTTGACTGAATCCGTTTAGTCAGATTTGGTAAGCAAACCCAGATCCAAGTCAGATTCAGTTGCAACATTCTCAAATTTGAGTCTGATATTATCTGGCCTGATTATGTGTATATGTTGGATCTTTAGGGTGGCTCAAATTCAGATTGGATGTAGTCAATACCATATCCCACTAATCGAATGTTGGCTAAAATGGATTTGAATTTGGATGGTGAAAATCGCATACACGATCCTATTTTTTGTACATATAAACGGATTCAGATATCATTCAAATTTTCTAATATTTGTTCAATTATAACCATAAAAAATCAAAACCGTATCCACATTCAATTATAACGGGATATGGTTTTGGCATACCAAATGCAACTAAAACGGAATAAAATTCTTTCAGATATCAGACAAAAGCCGATTCATTGACATCCCTATTTCGGGTACATGCTCTAATCGGATCTTGGTCTGGTATAGGCTTTATAAATTGAAGTCTTAATCCTACTATCTTACATCCCACAAGATCTGACCCGAATCCGACCCGTTTACATCCCTCTAACCGTCGCACCGAACCTTTCCCTATCACAAAATCAAAATTTCCCGCCATCCTTTCCCCACCGACACCAATGGAGGAGTTCAACCCCCTTCCTCTCCCCTCTCTCTTCCTCCTCATATCGTTTTCTTCTCCCACCCGCAGAGCCCACCACCCTACCTCGATCAGGAAGATGATGGATGTCTCGACGAAGTCGGTCCGATGACGGATTTTGCCCCGTTGATGCTGGTCTCCATGCCGAATCCTTCCACGATCTCGATTGCGCCGTCTTCGGCGTTGTTGAGGCGATCGATTTCCTCAATTACCCTCGTCTTCTACCTCACAATTCGATGCTTGGATCGCTCATTGTTGAAAGACAGTAATTGCCGTTTCCCTTTCATAATTCTGTTCCCTAACTGCGATTAGATCTTGTTATTGTGATCATGATCACCATCCTCGTCGCTGTTAATCTAATTGTGCTAGTTTGTCTTCATCTTGGAAATTAGGGCTTGTTTTGTTTCCGAATATCAAGCGATTGGAAAACAATATTTCTGCGGAAATTTTCTTTATTGTCGTTGTTAGTTAGAAGTTTTCCTGCATAGATTTCTTGGCTTCTGAGAAGGACCTTTTCTTTTTTTTTTTCCCTGTTTGCTACAATTTTAACTTTTTTTGAGTTTGTTTGCATTGGTGAATTTGATCCCAATCCTGCTTCATAATAAAGGAAAGAAACGCCCTTGTAAGTGTAGTCATGGACCACCGCGGGGTCGCTGCATGGCCAGTGGGGTGGTTGTGAGGTGCTGAGAAGGCACCGGATCAAACCCCACTGGCACACGGGTGTGTCCGTAGCTTTCAAAAGTGGGCCACCTAAGGCACGGTGGTCGTGGGCACCCACCCGGGGTTTTCCTCGCTTCGGCCAGGGTTCATCGTCATAAAAAAAAACGCTCTTCACCATGTCGGCAAGAGTTGCCGACTTATTGAAGTCGGCAATGGTGGCTTTTAAGTATCCAATTAATTTCGGCCTTGATTATTTTTCAGTTTTATAACAGTTGGTTTTGGTCTCTGTCGAAAAGAGAAAAAATTTAATACTGGTCTAAAATGCTTAGCACGGTGAATGTGTTTGTGAACTGCCTCTTACTAGTATAAATAGCGGTGCTTGCCCCGTCTTGTAGCATTCAAATTGGGAATGAAATATTAGTTTCATTGTAAAACTTTGGAGTTGGCCTTGGTGTGGCTCGGCGATTGTGTAGGTCTTGCTCACTACGTGAGCAAGTTTGGGTTGGTTTGAGTAGTCTTAGTGCGGTGAGGCTAAGACTCGATTGAACTAGGCCCTGCCAAAAACTTGGTGTGTGGACCCACTTGTGTTGGGTTTGAATCAACCACAGGTGGTAGAAGAGCTCATTGTGTTGGGCTCTATAAGTCTACAATAAGAAAGGGGAATAAGATGGATTTTGCTATATGAAGAAGGAGAATGGTTTTCTCAATAGGACCATATTAGTGAAATGAGACCACTCCTCTTGTAGAAAATACAACCCATCGATTTTCAGAAGACCCACATTTTGCCAAGAGAGGTGATGCAGGAGCGGAGCAAGTCATATCCGGGTTCACTTTTTTTATTGGATCATGTGAGATCCATATTATTTAGTTTAGATATTTTTTGTATTCAATGTAATAAATCTTGGATGATAATTAAGATAGTTTTATATTATTTTAAAATTTTATCAGATTAGATAGTTTACTTAGATTGGAATTTAAGAGACCTATGAAAAAGATGAGAGCCCTAGCCCGACCACCTTTCACCCTTCCTCTTTCTATTGATTTCCAGAAGGCCGAAACCCAGCCGCCAGTGCCGGCAGGTTCGACGACCATCTGTCGGACGGGGTCAGCCAGCGGAAGCCTGGGGTTCGACGACCATCATGTGAGATCCAAAAAAAAAAGTGACCTTTTATTAATGTAACTCATTCTCTAAGTTACATCATTTACACGTTTTAAGTTGTTTCTTAATGTAATTCATTCGCTATGCTATGGTCTTTTAAATCGATCGAGCATCTTGCCTTTGAAGACATTAATCCTAAAATTTGGTATGAATATAATTTTTCATAGTATAGTGCATTGTTTTACTGCGAGGTTTATCATAAACCCCAACTTATTCATTAGTGTACGAGCATGTCTCACGGTACAACTATGATAACCATAAATCCAATTTTCAAAAAAATTGACTTTCATATTTGAAAAAATGTTCGATGCATGCGAACATAAAATCTTTGATCCATGCGAGTGTAAATGTTATATTTTATTCAGAAAACATGTAATGCATGTGAACACAAATTATCATACACATGCAAACATAAATCTCTTGATTATTTTATAAAATATCAAATGCATGCAAACATACAATCCTGCACACATGTGGGACGTAAATCTATTGATTATTTTGCAAGATATCCTATGCATGCGAACGTAAAATCTTTCATATACATGGACACAAATCTCTTGATTATTTTGCAAAATATTGAATGCATGCGAACGTAAAATCTCGCACACATGCATACATAAATTTCTTGATTATTTTATAAAATATCAGATGCATGCAAACGTAAATCGATATACGAAACTTGCATTTGTAAGTCGAGATACGAACATGCTTTTGAAAAGTGAATTAAAGTACGCATACATACATTAAAGTGTGTATATGTAAATAAATCAGACGTAATTTTAATAAATCAAACATACGCAAAATAATGCTTACATAAATAAATGCTCACATAATTTAAATAAAGCAAGCATACACAAAACTGCATGCATAAATAAATGCTCGTGTAATTTAAATAAAACAAGCATACACAAAATTGCATATATATATAGATGCAAGCATAATTTGAACAAAGCAAGCGATACGCAAAACTGCGTACAAAAATATATGCACGCTTCATTTAAATAGAGCAAGCGTACATAAATTAAGGTATGCACACGTAAATAAATACACACGTAATTTAAAGTATGATATTATAAACAATATATAAAACCTGCATTCCTATATCAAGATATAAACATGCATATTTTTACAATATTTTTGTATATGTATATTTATTTATATACATATATATAAATATATTTATAAATTTACACAATTAAATACAAATATCAAAACCGTATAAATATGGACACCATAGGTATTTTTTCTACCTCAAAGTGTGTGTGATTCTTTGGCAAATTCAAGCATAGGCGACGACTCACTTGTGCCTCAACATTTGTGATGGAAGTATAAAAATGCATGGATACGTGTGTTTATAGCCCTCAAGCGGGTTCATGAATGAGGCAAAAAATTGTAGCAGTTCGTGGAAGGAGAACCGACATGGCAGCACTCGGCTTGGGCCAAGCTGCGGTCTGGTGAAAGCAGTGATGAAGTTGGCGATGAACAATTTTTTTGGCAGAGGTGGCAATTAGTTTAATGAACTGAGCTGGGCTCGGCTCGAGTGAACTAAGGTGGGCTGGGCTCGACTCAAGGGAACCAAGTTGGGCTTAGTTGGATTTAACTGAGCTGAACTCAATTGAACTTAACCGAGCCCAGTTCAGTTAGGCTGAACCGAGTAACAAAAAGGGGGTGCAACACTAGTAGAGCTGCTGCTACCGCTAGTTCGTCGGGACACACAAAAGCAGAGGGAGAAGGAGTGGGAGGCGAGCCTCTGATTTGCCCCTCTTAGGCAGAAACATGAAGAGAGAGAGAGAGAGAGAGAGAGAGAGAGAGAGAGAGAGAGAGAGGATAGTGCAGGGGAGTTGATCGACGACGCTGGTTGCGCTGACCTTGAGCCCAAGAGAGGGAGGTGTATCCAGCCACCTGCTAAACGTAAACAGAAACAGAAACAGAAAAAGAGACACAAGAGATTTACGTGGTTCAACAAAGTAGTTGCCTACATCCACGAGTAAGAGGGCTCTGATGATCTTTATTCAACTCAAAGTATACATATATATAATAGAGCAACATACTACTCATCATTGATTGGTGATAGATATACACGGATCTGTCTTTCCTTTATCCTTGGTTATGAGATAATCGTATGAGCTGTTATTTCTGTTATTGTGTTGATTTTTAGGATTCGGTTGAATCTGCCACATGGGTAAGTAGTTTCTCTTGACATTATCATCTCCTTGATTGTCGATAGCATCTGGCAATGGTGATCCAATGCCCTCCCTCAAACGAGGTGTGAGGTGGATCCATAGGCCGAGTTTGGCTCGGAGATCATGAAAGGAGCCTTTAGTAAGAGGCTTGGTTAAAATGTTGTTAACCTAGAGGTGAGCTAAAACAAATTGAGTAATGAGTTGTTGTTGAGCCACCTTTTCCTGAACGAAGTGATAATCAATTTTGATGTGCTTCATTCGGTTATGGAAAACAGGGTTCACTGTCATATAGAAGGCAAAAAGATTATCACAGTAGATGGTTGGTGTATGTGTAATGTGAACTCCAAGGTCCCAAAGAATAAAGGTGAGCCAAGTAATTTCTGCAATTGTGGAAGCTAAAGCTCTGTATTTAGCCTCGGAGCTGGAGCTGGCGACAGTGGGCTGCGTTTTGTAGCTCCATGAAATGCAGTTACCACCAAAATATATACAATACTCAGTGGTCGAGCAACGTGTAAGGGGGCACCCTGCCCAATCTGTGTCAGAGAATCCATAGAGGAGAAAAGGATTATTAGCAGGCAGACAAATTTCATGATTTAAAGTGCCTTTAATATACCAAAGAATCATTTTCCCCAATTGAAGATGGAACAGGGTTGGCGCATATATGTATTGACTCACATAACTGACATTGTATGCTAAGTCGGGCCGAGTGAAAGTCAAATACTGGAGGCTACCAACCAAACTTTGATAAGCTTTAGTGTTTTGAAGAGGTTCATCTCGATTTGGAGGTTGAAGTTTCCCAACCATGGGAGTAGAAAAGGGTTTGCATTCTGTCATCTAAGCCTTGTCAAGGATAAAGTAGGCATATCTCTGTTAGTCAAGGAATAGACCTGCTGAAAACAAAGTCACTTGAACTCCCAAAAAATGATGCAAGGGTCCTAAGTCCTTCATGGCAAACTCCCGACCGAGGACATTAATAACATGTTAAAGAAATTGAGCATCATTGCCAGTGATTATGATATCATCAACATATAAAATAAAAAAAATGCTTCTCTGCGATTCATGACAAATAAATAGAGATGTGTCCACAGTGCTACAAAAGAAACCCATGTTTAGAAGAAAATATCTGAACCGATCAAACCAAGCTCGAGATGACTGTCGTAGCCCATACAGGGCAGGTTTATGCTTACAAACATGAGAAGGCTTGCTGGCCTTGATGAAACCAGGTAGTTGTTGCATATATATTGGTTCATCAAGAAAGCCATGTAAAAAAGGCATTTTTGATGCCTAACTGTTGTATTGACCAATTTTTGGCAAGGGCAATGGTTAAAACTAGGCGAATAGTGGCGAGTTTGACAACTGGAGAGAAAGTTTCAATAAAATCAACCCCAGGTATTTGAGAATAACCACGGACAACTAGACAAGCCTTCAATCGATCTAAGGATCCATCAGCCTTAAGCTTGGCCTTAAACACCCATTTATAAGAAACTATATTTGTATGACGAGGTCTAAGAACAAGTTCCCAAGTGTTGGTTTGATTTAGAGCCTCTATTTCATCTTTCATGGCTTGGTGCCAACCATGATGTTGTAAAGCTTGTTTAATATTAATTGGCTCTTTAGGAATGCCAATTTGAGCAATAAAATACTTTGGATTGGGTTTGACAATCCCAAGCTGGCTCATAGTGACCATGTGATGAGTCGATTGATGAGGCATGGATTCAACTGGTTCAGGTGACTCATGAGGGAGTGCATCGAATGTTGATGATGGCTCATTAATAAGTTCATTGGCTTCAACAACAACAGATAAAGTCTCATGTGCTAGATTGTCTCGTGAAGCACCATTGTGCTCTTGATCATGGTCTGAACCAGATAGAATGCGACAATCAAGACGCTTATCTGATTCACAATGCTCATAAGATAAAGTTGAAGCAATACTCTGATCATCTAAAGGCAGCCACTCAAAGAAAATAGTTGCAATTTGGTGCTCACTATAAGATTTGTTAGTGGATACCGTGTAAGGAAAAACATTTTCATCAATAATTACATGACGACTAATGTAAACACATCCAGTAGGTATATGAAGATAGTGTATCCTTTATGCACTTCACTATATCTCATAAAAACACACGATAGGGAGCGTGGGTCAAATTTGTGTTGTGCATAATCACGCAAGTGAGGAAAACAAAGTGTGCCAAATACACACAAATAATCATATATGGGTGCTTTAGAGAAAACATGCTCAAAAGATGATACCTTGTTCAAAGTTGAATGTGGTAAACGATTCAAGATCCAAACTGTCGTATTAAAGGCCTCAACCCAATATTGAAGAGGAACCCTTGCATGAAAAAACATTGAGAGACGAAGTTAAACAATGCTACAATGGCGTCTCTCAACTAGACCATTTTGTTTGGGTATTTTAGGACACGAATAATGATGAATAATTCCACGGTCTTTAAGATAAGTTTTAAAAGCATGGCTTGTAAATTCACCCCCAGCATCTGACTGAAAAAATTTAATTCGATTTTCAAACTGGTTCTCTATCATCTTGATGAAATTTTTGGGAACACCCAAAGAAATTCGATTTTCTCTTTAAAGGAAAGAACCATATGAACCGAGAGCTATCATCGACGATAATAGCATAATAACTAAACCCTTGTTTAGAAGCAATAGGCGACGGGCTCCATAAGTTACAATGTACCTTTTTGAATATCTTAGAACAAGGTTGAGATGAAGAAAAAGGAAGTTTATTGGATTTAGCCATAGCACAACTTTGACATAAACCCTTAGATTTATTTGAAACAGAAATCAATTTATTTTGCTGTAAAACTTGAACCAACTCTATGTTTGCATGCCCAAGCCGACGATGCCAGACATCCTCACTGACAGTGTGTTGCCGATTTAAAAAGAAAGCAACTCCTTTATTTGAAGAGTTAAGAATGTAGAGATCTCCCTGTCTATGCCCCATCATGGTTATCTTCATTGATTCTTTGTCCTTAATATTGAAATGATCATCAAAAAATTCAAAAAACAAATGTTATCAATCATCAGCCGACTAATAGACAATAAATTTTTCTTAATTTCGGGTACCACTAAAACATTGTCGAGCTTGAGTTGCCCATGATTAGCATGTAGAAAGGTAGAGCCAATATGTGAGATTTTAAGAGTATTCCCATCTCCAATCATGATTCATTCAAGTCCTCTATATTTGACGAGTTTAGATAACATACCTGGATCCGATGTCATGTGGGAGCTGGCTCCAGTATCGGGAAACCAACCTTCATCTTGATTCTCGGTTATAGAATGGCTGCCAAGGCCTGTGGTATATTGCCTACCTGGTACATTTGGTTAAATCAGTGATAACACTTAATTACCGAATGGTTGGGCTTGAAGCATATCTGACAAATGACGCTCTTTTCACATTGCGCATTATTGTAGTTTTGTTTAGATCCTTGTCCTTACCGACTTTTGATTTGAAAAATTATGGTTTTGGTTTTTTCTAAAATGTCTTGATGACTATTGGTCAGTTTGGGTGAAACCGCGTCCTTTAGAAGAAAATTTTTGTTGCCATCCTTTCTTATTATAATTCTTGCCTTGTCGCTGACTCACAAAAGCCATATTCTAAATTAGAGTATTTAAGGGTATTCAAAGGTTCTTAAAAGTTTCATGGCTTTGAAGCAATCCAATGATTTGCTTATAGTTAGGAATAGAAGGTTTTATCATTGATGTGACAAAGGACTGGTACTCATGTCCAAGGCCATTCAGGAGTGTGAAGACCATTGTGCGGTCATTCACATGTTTCTCGGTAGGAGATAATTCATCACAAGTACCTTTAAAAGCAGCTACATATTCATTAAGAGACTGGCCTTCTTTTCGAATAGACTGAAGCTTCTGTAGAAGATAGCACTCACGTTCTTGAGAATCCAAAGAGAACACTTCTTCAAGATATTTCGAAACCTGTGATGTCGTCTCAATGCCTACCACAAAACTAAGTACCTCTTAAGATAAGGTACCGGTTATCCATCCCCAAAGGAGTCGGTCTTACTTATGTCAAGCAATGAAGTTTGGGTTCAGAGTTTGGCTACCATCTTCTTTAGAAACATACTGATCTGGGACAGGGATGGAACCATCAATAAAGCCTTGTAGAGCCTGGCTTTCGATGAGTCCCAAGACCTGAGTTTTCCAAAGCAAATAATTTGAATGACTCAACTTGATGGAAACGAAGTTAGCAACATTCAATGTTGCAGGGTAGAAAAATTTATGCTGAGAGGATGAGTTTGCAGTTAAGGAATACATGATCAAAAGAACAAGATAATACTAACCAAGGATGAAAGGTACAACCCGCTCTGATACCATAAACATAAACATAAACAGAAAAGGAGGCACAAGAGAGTTACGTGGTTCAGCAAAGTAGTTGCCTACATCCACGAGTAAGAGGGCTTTGATAATCTTTATTCAACTAAAAGTATACTTATATATAATGGAGCAACATATTGCTCATCATTGATTGGTGACAGATATACATGCATCTGTCTTTCCTTTATCCTTGGTTACAAGATAATCACATGAGTTGTTTCTGTTTTTGTGCTAATTTTCAGGATTTGGTTAAATATGCCATATGGGTAAGTAGTTTCTCTTGACATTATCATCTCCTTGATTGTCGATAGCATCTGGCGATGATAATCCAATGCATGGTGGTCCAATACCTGCTGCACAATAGGTGGTAGTGATGGTGGCGGCTGGGCACCAAAATATACTGGGAAGGAAGAAGAAGTGGAGGAGCCTACAAGTCTGACCTGCACACAACATAGGAAACCAGGTGGTGGCTCTAACAGAGGGTGCCACAGGTGGGTGGTAGTTCGCAGGAAGGAGAGTGGCAGTGGTGTGGGGTGTAAACACATAGGGAGAGGGAGAGAACTAAGAGGGTGAGAGCGAGAGAGAGACAATGGAGAAGGGTGCATACATGAGAGAGTGGGGATGAGAAGTGAGAAATGTGTAAGGGATGAGGGGAATGATTTATAGAGGTCTAGGGGTGTGGCAGTGGGGTCATAGTTCAGGTGGGTTGGGTTTTAGTAAATATGCATGCATTACGAAACAAATCCTAAATCTAAATTTTACAGCCATTACTATGAACATGTATCGTTTTTCACTGATATGAGCATGGGAAAAATAGACCAGATTCCTAGTTCCGTGCAAAAATATTGCCCAAACCAAATTTAGGCTCTTTTCCCCCTATTTGAATCAAAATAATGAACCCGTACCTTATTTTTGAAGTTCGAAAAGACCGAAAACATTGACAGATATTTGGAGAAGAAAAAGGCCTCTTCTTCTTCCTTCTTTTCTTTTCCTTCTTTCCTCTCTCTCTCTTTCTTTCTTTTTCTTTCTTTTTTTTTAGTTTTATATAGAGGGCATCTAGGGGTGATTCCCCCGCTTTCCAGCTCCTTCTAAAGAGGGCTGGAGATTGGACTTCTCATATGGGAGTCCATCTCCAACTCCTCTTTCCTAATTTCTTAAAACACTCTTTGTTGACTTTTCTACTTCTTTTCTTTTTTTTCAACTCTATTAGAGTTTCATTATTCTTATGCCTTTCTCGTGACTATATTATGGACTCTTCTAAAGTCCCTACCATTTAACAACTTCTGAAATTCGAAATTAAATATTAATTAATATTAATATTAATTATTAATTAATTATTTATTAATAATTAAATATCCAAAAACTTTCAGAGGGTGCCTTATCCCTTGGAGCCTTTTTAACTTCAAAATCTTTTAATTTAAACTTGTATACCGAATTTAAAGTTGTATTTTGGTTGGATCTGGATCTGGATCCAAGATCCAAATCTATATCCAAAATCCATATGGATCTTGAACTGGATTGGATCCTAATTAATATGGGTCTTGAACTGAGTTTAAATCCACATTAAATAGGATCATATGGATCAGATCCAATCCAATCCAGATCTGATTCGATCCAATCCAGACCCGATCCCATCGAGACGGGCCTTTTTTGAAAAATTATGATTTTCGTGCCAACCATAGCCCGAATTCAAAAAAGTAATATACCGTTGAACTCAAAATTTCGAGGCGCATCTAACAATATAGACTTCGAATTTCGCCTAAATTTATCCCAAATTTCACTCGAATTTTGTTTGAGTTTAAATGTTGAAAATAAAACTTTTTATCACCTTTTTAATTGGCTCATTTAGGACTTTTCGATGAGACCTGGGCCAAGCCCAGACTCAAATATCATATTCCTAATATCGAGGGTTTTCCTATGTTTCTACAACACTTAGCTAAAATTACGTGATATTGCATTGGGGCTGTTAGCCCCTCTCCTATTCAATGCTTTTCTTAGCATTTTCTCAATATAACTTGATTATTTTTATGTGTTCTTGTTTCTCTTTGTGAGCATTGTGCATATCCCTTTGTGGCTCTTTGTGTCTTGCCCATTAGTGGCTTCTTACTTGTGTGGGTGTGCACTCCTTATAGCCTCTTGTGGTATCTCCCTTGCACACTTGAGTTTCATTACAGAAAGATGGACGTTAAAATGACATATCTTGCATTTCAATGCTGCAACTATGCTGTTATGATCTCTTAACTCTTCTTACTGCATGCTTTCAAGCTAATATGCAGCATCCAGTTACCCCATGAATGCTGCATTTTGTGTTCACCTTCAAAACCATTAGGAGTTGGCAACTGTTTATTGCAGATGCATGGCGTGACTTGTTAATCTGGGAAAGTTGATAGTTTAATAAATTAACTGAGTTACTTCCTTTGGCTTTAACAAGACCACTACCCAAGCATGCATTACATCTAGAACCATAAAATTATCTCATTTTCCTTCATGCTCATGCTCAAACTTTTAACTGTATCTATTTTACATTTTCTCCATATAAAAGAGATACTATTATGATTTTCCATATCAGTGAGCACACAGACTCCCGGGGCGATAGCATTGTTGAGCATTCTTTATTGTTTTCTTATTCTTTCAAGTTGAATGATATTGCTGAGTTTATGCCATGTCATATAATTGATAGTTCATAGTCTTTGTGTCTACACCCAAAGAATTGGTGTTCAATACTTCCCACACACACACACAAATTATATATGCATGTATGTATATTGCCAGTCTGATTGGCTTGTTGTTCTTCCTCCATATTAGTAACTTTGCTATGTTCCTGGTATTATGAAAGAGAGATTTGTTTGCAAACAATATAAACCATGGGGATTGTAAAGAAAAAGAATGGAATATTGCATAGGATATGCACTTGAAACTATGCACTTATGGTATTGAAGTTAGATGGCATTGATATTTCATCCATATGTTTTTTTTGGGGGGCATCTATGTGTCTGAGTCACACAAAAGGCCAGAACCCTTTTCTTTAATTTATACTATGAGCAATGTAGCTGCCAGGGAGGTAACAAGGTCATTCTTTTTGAAAGAGCTAAAAGCCCAACAAGTTATGGAGTCTAGCTAAAGGCTTAATTGAGTCTTGGCAAATGATGATGTTAGAACATATACTCAGTCCTATTCTGACGCAGTGTAAGTATACCATTTCTGCTGCCCCATTTAGGTTGTGCAGATTAATCCCTGGCAGACCGACTATTGGATGCATTTACGAACACATTGGTTCTGGATGCTCTCTCTCTCTCTCTCATGGAAATATTATACATGGCAAGTAGCAGGGAATTTTGGCTTAAAGGGCTTGGTGCAATCAAGAGAAAAAATTCTTTTCTATCCTGCATATTATTTTCTCCTGGTAGTATGCTGTATGTGTTCTGTACCTATGGAATGAATTTTCATACTCCAGAAACAGCATCTTATACATTCGAAAACAATTGATGTACACATTCATTGCATATGACATTTCTTTCAACTCAGAAGGTGGTCTCCCATAGGAGAACATATAAAACCCTAAGAAACACGGAAACTCGGAGGAGACAGTCTCCCAATAATCAACCATTAACCTAGAGAAACTTTTGGTGACCCATGATAATATGGAAAATGATAAAAAATGAAGGCTTTTTAACTTACTATACAAAATGCGCTGGAGCTACCTGAAACAAGTATTATTAACACTATATATGGACTTCAGGAATCAAGTTCATATCCACTATAGCTAGTGGAAAGCATCAACATGTGATTTATTGTCATCGACCAGAGCTTGTAATTGGAATAGTCCTTCATTTGTAGTTTTATAATCCCTCTACTTGTTTCAATGATTATGAAATAAGGGGGATCCTGTTCTTTGGTCCAATTCTCCTGTGGCCAAGAATGCAAGTCAAATATGATACCTGAAAAAAGAACCAGGGATTAACTCAGCAAACAGCTTCAATGTGATTTTGTACCTAAATCAAAATGATTTAAATGCTTTAAGCGCTGAAACATTTTTGGAGTAATTCCTTAGTTATGTTATCTGCATATTATAAGTTTATTGAGATGATAGATGGCAAGAAAAGCTAGAGTCCCTGTCAAATAGTAAAGAGTCCACTTTGTTACTTTGTTGAATTGATTTAGAGGCCCATTAAACATGGAAAGTAAGTCTAAATAACTGCAAATCTGGATGCTTGACGCTTTCGTTTCAGCCAAAGTGGTCTTAGCTCAGACTGACAAACCAGAAGGAACAGACATTGACGTTATTATGTGGACATAGATATATTATCTGTCTGAGGAATGATGGAAATTACCATGTTAGTACTTAGTACACACATGCATGCATGACAAAGACAAATAGCATTGTTGATGTGCCAGGATCATGATGAAAGTGATCATATAACAGAGTGTATCATGAAGATGACCTCACATTTAAGAATTTTCTGGTATCATCTGGCACCAGATTGGCCAGAAGTTAGTAAGGTGGTATCATCTTGCACCAACCTGCCAGTTTCTGGTCAATCACTGAGATTTTTTTTTTGTCTGGCCAAATTGGGGCTACAGTCAATCTAACATTAGTACCAAGGGTAACCATGCAAAAGGGCATCCTACTGTTTTTTTTATCCTGGATAAGATTTTCAAAAGGGGAAACAGAAATGAAAAAAAATTATGGGAAACAAAAATGGGAAATGTGCGTTTTAGGAAGCTAAATTTGCTAAATGAATCACATAACTTTAGGAAGCTAAAATTGCTTTTTTCAAAAAATTTAATTTTTTTTAAATAGTAATAGTATAATGCATAAACCCACAATGGTTCAATACTTGTTTTAACTCATACCATTATAAAAATAGGGCTTTAACATACACAACAATAGTACAAACTGCAAATATAAGAATAAGAGGTATGTAAGACTGGAAATTTACACAATTTTCATGTTCACTGATGATCATAAAGTTAACAACTGAAATTTTTATAAAATATGTGAATACATTGATCATCTATACAATTGCATAAGTTCTTGATGCTTCATACTTAATGCACAATGTCGAAGCTACTTATATGATTTTTGACAAAACTAAAGGAGTTGATCTAAAATGATACAATGCCCTCTTTAATTTAAAGTACTACAAACTTTTAAACTTTCATAATGAAGAAAAATGAAAGCAATTTTTGAACATGTTGATATATATATATATATATATATATATATATATATATATATATATATATATCTGCTACTCTTGATAGTGCCATGTTTTTAGCAAAAAACACAGGTTGACCCTGCAGATGTGTTTAACATGGTTCATTTATTAGGAATCACATTTTAGCTCGATTTTGATATAAAAACAAAATTTTAAATCATTAAATTTAAGTGCATTATTGACAATTGATTTTTGCAGCTCTTAAACACCCAACTTATACAATGCAATCAGACAACCTAAAACATATTTTTAAGTAACAAAACCAAATAGATCATATCCGTAGGGCTGGATTTGAAAATGATCAAGAACATGTGAAAACACAGCATTAAATGAATCTTCTTTTACTATAAAATGATAATTATTTAAAAGGAATATCAACTTACTTTCTTTGGCCATTGCAAAAGGGTTGAGGGTGTTGGCCTTCCGGACTCTCAGGATCACCTATCATCAAACAAGTTCACAAGTTTTCAAACAAATCCATAAACATCAAGGAGGAACCTGTCCATATAAAAATGTGTGTGTGCATATCCATGCAAAAGTTTTCATTTCTGACACATAAAATACCATAGCAGTGCTTTACACTGTTAAATCGGCTCACATCGCCAAAAAGTTCGTTAGTAATCTTAAAAGGTATGGTTTCTATTCAGTTATAGTTTTTGTCTTTAAAAGAAATTTTCGCAAGGCTATCACTACAAAACCCCATAGTTGGAATCT
Organism: Nuphar pumila; assembly: GCF_984573655.1. Classification (NCBI taxonomy): domain Eukaryota; kingdom Viridiplantae; phylum Streptophyta; class Magnoliopsida; order Nymphaeales; family Nymphaeaceae; genus Nuphar; species Nuphar pumila. Next base: position 132,048,373 of record NC_143253.1, read on the forward strand.
TTGTCACATGGGTATAGACGTGTACATCTACACAATTAGAAATCAAGATACATGTTCCTACCTTTTTTGAAAATTAGGACGAGGACATGTGTACAACACACATACACACCCCTCCAATAAATTAAAAGTAAAATTTAATTAATTTATTTATCAACACCTGACTATAATTTGAACATATACAAAATTTAATGTGTTAGTGGTAAATTTATACTAGATAAGTTGATAATATACTATAAATTTATCAGCCTCAATCAGCTTAACTGCTTGTTATGGGATGAACTTGGACAAGTTATATGACCTGAGTACCTGACTAAGTTCCATATGTGTGGTAAGTCTATGATTCAGATTGATTGGTAATTCTGCTTTGTTTTTACCATAGTGGTCCTAGTAGCTAAAGTTTGATTGGAAGCTTAATAAGGAAATAGTTGCTAAATTGCTTTACTGCTTTTCTTGAATCTCTAATTACTATATGATGATTTCCGTTTTGAACTGCAGGGTATTGAGTTCTGATCCTATTAAGGGTTTTGGAAAGGCGGTGATGTCGTTTAGTAACATCCTCACAAAAAAATGATGTCATTAAGACACAAAAGAGGCAAATAGATGTGCAATATTTTATATGGTTGAGGCACATGTATTGATCTGACCTTAGCTTTGTTGAGTGCAACCGAGACAAGCCTTGACTTGCATTTTCCTGTCCATTCATTGCATACAAGAACTAATTAACACTTGCAACTCGAAACCTATCCTTCAAAATTAAGTTGAGAGAAAAAAGAAAACAGTAGTTCTTTGTTGATCATGGCTATATGTGCAACATCATTCACATCAGCATGGATATTTCAAGTTCTCTTGCAACTATTATATGCAAGTTATCCAAAAACTAGCCTTTTTTTCGCAAAGGTCAAGAGTGTTACCATTTCCTGAGATGACAATAAGAACGGTTTCACAAGCAAGAAGGTTCCTGCCCCTCAGAAAGTCGAACCCTATAATATCTTGTGTCCTTATTTCATCATTCATTCCTTGACTGTTTCTGTGATGTAGCAGCATGATGTCATCTGCACTTTCTTCGCCACTTGCTCTGGTTTCCTTTGCTCTTGCTCTTAGTGTTGCTGCTCCTCTCAAAGCTAAGAATGCACAAACAATTGTTCTTACTCATGTTAAGCCAAAAAATTAACACCACATGCTTTCTATTTGTGATTACCAAACCATCCTTTGAAAGCATTTGACATGTTTTTTGGTTCGAGCTAGCTTGATGCCCAGTCATTGGCTATGTTGGACTCGTGTCATGATTTTGACCTGGGCCAAGCTGGTCGAAGCCAATGTCCAACAAAAATGTAAAAAGCTTTTAATTTGATTACATGTAGCTGCTGCAGCAGTGAAAGTGATGATGTCACCAGTGTCTTTCACTGTTAATGCAGATCCTATAACTGAACCCAGTTGGTCTTTCTTGGCACCCATAGTTTGAGCCACTTCCACACATTGAGCAGCAACAAGAGCAGCAGCAGAAGCCAAAACTGCATCTTTGACATTACTACTCTCTTCTTCCTCATCTTTGCCTTCCTGTCTCTGTTGCTGGTGGTCACAATTGCTCTTCCTTCTAACATTCTCTGCTGCAACTGCTGCAAGGGCTGCTGCCACACCTGCAACTGATATTGCTGCATGCACCTCTGCTTTTTGGAGCCTGGTTTCTTCCTTCCTATTTCTCTTTATCTCTTTCAACCACATCTTTATTGATTGTCCATGAAATATTTTTGGGAGTCTCTGCATCATTTGTGGAACAATAAAAGTTGGAATTAGAATACTGACGTGTTGGCAGTGGAGTTGATGAAAAAACAGTTTTGCAGGGCTCGTTTTCTCATGAGATGTTTGGTTGGAGTTCAAACAGGCACTTGGGCGGGTGCCTGCTCTAATCCCGCTTAGATGGGGAATTTAAATTCTGTTGGTTATGAGTTCTGAGGATTTGTTTTCCAGCAGCATAATCCAAAGGCAGAGTGCTTCTTCTTAGGAGTTTTTTTTTTATATTTACACGGAGAAACCGTCTCCAGGATCAGAGACCTAACTGCTGGCTCTGCCTGCCATACTTACGTTAACTATCCTGGCAGCGTAAAACTCCGTGGGCTTACCCATTGCCCCCAGGGAGTCGCCACACTTCTTAGGAGGTATGCAATATAAATTTCTCTATAATTGGTCAAAGAAACAAAACATTTTTTTCTTAAAAGACAAAAAAATGTTACCCATGTCTTTTTGAAGCATCGATCAAGATTTAATTCTGGATGGATTGTTTGCTGTAGCCATATCCATGACTTTAAATGACAAACAAGAAAAAAAGGAAAAAAAAAAACAGTATATTAGTTTGATCAATAAACACTATTGAAGAAAATAAGTGGAAAACGCTACCTTTAGTTCATCAGTTTTCCATGGAGGTGTGGAACTTAGGTTGTCAATCCCCACGTTCACCATCCTATCTTTGTCCTATTAATCGGTTTTGCACATATCAAGAAAGGACTTTAAAATACAAGATATAATATTGTTGGTGTGCTACAATCATGCCTACTTGCTGTGAAGCTCTTAATTGAGTGGTGAACTTCTTAGTCATGTTTTCTTCAAAAGTCACTGTTTTTTGAGGTTCACGAGAACTTGTTGCTGCCGGTGGACGGAAAACTTGAATCACAGAATTTCGAGAGAGGAAATCCATCGACTCAAATGGCACTTCTGGTGTAAAGCATACTTTGGAGTTGGGATCCATTATAACAAATCTGTGAAAGATATGGCTTGGAAAAGGCTGAAACACCTGAAGAGAAGAGCAGGATAAGTGTTTCTGCAGCATATGCTGCTGCTCTTGATCAGTGAAATCACTATTTTAATACGGGATTTATGGCTGGAAAGAGGGTTGCATTTAGATTCATGTTAAAGAATGAATTGCATTTGAGAAATGTTAAAGATGAGGAGGAATTATAAGTGCACATGTACACCATGATTGGATGTTGGTGTCATGCTAATTCTATAATCTTAAAGGTAGATGCCAACTGGTTGCTCACCAACTTTAGGGGCAAGCTAAAAACATAAAAAATGCTACAAAAGAACTTGATGGTTTTAGATGAGATCGTTCTAGCTTTTTCAGTTCAGGGTTGTTGAGAACCTAAACTTTCTTGCTGCCCACATAGAAAAAGAAAGAAAATAAGATATTTTTTGTGAATTGGAAGCTTGGGGTTCATGATGGCACAATGTGAGACCAGCCGAACTTGGTGTATGTTTGGTGTCCAAAAAGCTAGTAATGTATGCATGAATGATTGAGATTGTGCACAATGGAGGGACATGGCTGCTATGGAGCCTGTGGAATATTATGTCTTCATGCCATATAGCTGATGTTGCCCCTAAATTTCTCATGATAAAATCAGTTTATCACTTTTTAAGTATACCAGGAAGGTTTTCACCTTTTTATGAAAGTTCTATAAACAGATGCACTGATATGTCCCTGCTTAGTATTTTTCATGTAGATGTTACACATGCATGTTTTGCGTTTTACAATGAAAGTGCCATATCTATCTTCCCTTGTACACTAAGTTTCCAAACATAGGCTTGATGATGGCTACCTAAGTAGGTCATATGGCAGAACCTCAATCTCTTTCAAGCCCCACCACCTGAATTGGATTCCAATTTCAAAAATCCAAACACAACTTAACTGGTAAATAATTGATGACATCGACTAATTCCAAACCTTATGGAACGATTAGCAGCATACTGCCTATAGATGGTGTTTAAATGCCAAAACAAGAAGTTGTGGTGATGCCATGTGCACATTGTCATGGGTTCTTCATATGCTGGCTTTTACAAGGAAAGGTAGACTCTTGAAAAAAATGAGAAACTGAGACAAGCCACTTGTGGTTCAGCTCGTAAATGGCTTGTTCAAACTTGTAAAGTAGGCTAGGCAAGTCGAACACAAACTAAAGGTGTTTGGCTAGGCTCATCTTGTATAAGTTCGTTAAACAATAATAAGTATATATTAAAAATATTTTACATCACATAAAATAGTATAAGATAAATAACCAAAGTGCTTTGTTCGCAAGTAACAGATTAGAGTTCAATTTCTATTACTTTTAGCTTTAAAACAATTATTTTTTTTCGTAAATGAGTCAACTTGAGCTCCCTAGAGTTGGAAACCTGTTACTGCCAGCTTTGGAACAATGTGGTTTCTTGTAAATGAGCAAGTTGGAACTTGGTTCATTTAGCTCAAGCTTGGCTTGACTTGCCACAAAAGAACCCCAAGCTTGAACACCTCATGTTTGGCTTGCTTGGCTCGTTTACCAGCTTTATGTTAGAAAAAGTTTCAAAATATAACATATTTGTAAAGTTTTGGTGATTTATTGTTTTTCACTTTGAAAATGTTTAGTCCCATATCTAAGAGAGAATTTTTTTTCTTGTGGTTTAAATAGTTTGTTTGTTCTCTATTCTTGACTTTGACAAACCTTGTGTGTTAGGGTGACTTGCAGACGTTGTTGTGCTCCGCGTAGGAACGAACGTGATATGAGCAAGGGCGCTTGAGGCGCAATGTGGCCGTTTAAAATACTTTAATTGTCTGGCCGTTTGAAAGTTATCATTTTCGTTCAATTTTCAAACCGTTGAATTTATGGCCTTTAATCTCATTTATCATAAAACGTTTTGGCCTTCTTAAAGTTTATAAATTTCTTCATTTCTTCATTTTTTGGTTCATCAGATTTTTTGATTCGCAAGTTTTTTTTTTATTCTTTTGTTCTTGATTTGGCTTGCTAAGTTCAAGTGTGGGAGAGGTCGAAGTAGTAACTTTCTTGAGGTTCAAGCCTAGTTGCATCCTAAAAACCTAGGCGTAACAAACCCTTTTCGCATCTTTGAAATTTTTGAAGTTCTAAAGATAACAATATTAAGAATGTGCCTCTAGACTTGGAATCTCGATTTTCCTAAATCCTGTTTTTGGTCACTGATTTATCCAACACCTTAATGGCTATATAAATTTGTTCTTTTTTTTTCACCATGAAGTCATAGCCAAGGAATCATTTCCTATGAAAATTGTGGTACTGTGATCTGTTGGATTCATCAGTGACTATCATTTTATGTTTAAGAATACTCTAGGAAGAGGCTCGTGGAATTATGGAGTTAACCGCTTGTCTGGTAGGAGCAGCTAATGCATGTTACCTTGTGTTGGGGGTGTTGCAGGTTCAAAGCCCAACGGTATATTTGTATAACTGAGCCTAACCCCAGCTTGCCTTTCAAAAAAAAAAAACAATTTATGGAATTCATGATTCCCATCTTCTCGAGTACTTATCATGGACCATGTACAATGAGTACACCTTGAACGTGCTATGTTCTAGCATTTTCTAGTGCCATCCGCCAGTAGATAGGCCAGAAATTGGTAGTTCTGGTTCATGATGGCTGGTGCCGTCTAGGTAGGTCTTTTCCAGTCTGGTGCCTGAATAACAATGCTCAAAAGGAAGAGGTTTTGTTGGGTTAACAAGGTCCAATATGGCCCCATATCTTGATAAATAAGGGTATCCATAAAAAAGAGTGTTACTAGTGGAAATGATGCAATTCTCTTAATCACTACGACCAAAAAGAGGTAAGACGGTTTATATGATGCTGTTGCCATCAGAGTAATCAACGTCTTGTGAGCCAATCTGGTCAACTGGGGCGCCATGCTAGGGATCATGGATGGTCCTTGTTTGGAAGGATAAGCCACCACCAGTCTGGGTTTCCAACCTTCATAGTGCCTAACTTGTTTTTCATTTTCGAAGCTGGGTGTACTCCCCAGTGTGCAAGGGGGGCCTTAAAGGGTGATCAGTGATGGGGTTTTCCCTGGATTATCCAAAAAAAAAAATATTTGATTTCCATTTTGTATTCCTCCTATGATATTCTTCTCTGTTTTTTTTTAAGTGTCTACATAACCTCAGTCTGATTACCCCAAAAAACAAAAAAACTGGTAGCATGCATATATATATATATATATATATATATATATATATATATATATATATATATATATACACGGCTGAGTGTAATGTTGAACCCAGTAAAATCGGACAAATGTCGGACGCACGCATCATGCGCTAAGTGTAGCAGAAGGCTGTTTCTTTTAATTTTGCGCAAGTCCAATTTTTTCTTGTTCGATGATAATATATATATGTGTGGGGTTCTACATGGTTTGTTTAATTATTAAGGAACAGACCTTGGTTTCAACTCAATCTAACAACACGTGTGTTCTACATGGGTTGTTTAATTATTAAGGAACAGACCTTGGATCATGTTTTCCCCTCCTAAGAAAATGAATTTTATGGCATAAAGTTTTGGTACATTGTGGGTCCTTGAAATTCGCTGCTCTTTGAAAAACCATCCCAAATGTTGTAATTTGGTGTCTAGTTGGCTAGATGTTTAGGGGAAATCGACTAGGGAATGAAGAGAAGATAAGATAAGAGGGAGGAAGATGGTTGTTTGTGGTTTTGGGAGTTTGGCTGAGTGGTTTGGGAGTTGGGGATATTGTGAGGTGGTTAAAGGGAGAATCTCTGATTCCTTAATTTGGGGAGGGCTCCACAACACTACAAGAAAAACGTTATTTAGCAACGAAAATTTATGACAGAAATAATCCGTCGTAACGTTGCAATGGATTAGCGAGAGAAAATTATCAGTTCCTAAAATTAGAATTAGTTGCGAAATTTGCGACAAAAAAATTCTGTCGCAAACATTGTTGCAAATTTACGACGGATTAGCAATGGACAAATTTTGTCTCACACTCCGTCGCAACTTCGCGATGGATGAGCGACACCATTTTTCTGTCGCTATTTCATCGCAAATTTGCAACAAAATTTTTCTGTCGCTAAATAAAACCCTAATCCGAGTCCCTTTCTTTTCTCTTTCTATTTCATTCTGTCACTCGTCGCCTGCTGCCCTCTCCTTCATCTCCTCCTTCTTCCCTCACTCCATCTCTCACCGCCGTGTGCCGCCGTCGATGACCCCTAAGCACCGACACCGTCGTGTGTCATGTGCCTTCGCCGACAACCCCCGAGCACCGACACCGCCGTGTGCCACTGCCACCGACCCCCGAGCACCGACATCATCATTTGTTGTGTGTCGATGACCCGATGACCCCCAAACAACCTGACTTGTTGACAGTGCCTCATGTGCGACAAGGTCCGGACACGACGGGGCTCTCACCCTCTCCGGTGCCCCCTTCCAAGGGACTTGGGTCCAGTCTGTTGATGAAAATGCTTCTACAGACTACAATTCGGTAGGCGAAGCCTACCGATTCTCAAGCTGAGCTATTACCGGTTCGCTCGCCATTACTAGGGGAATCCTTTTAAGTTCCTTTTCCTCCGCTTATTGATATGCTTAAACTCAGCGGGTGGCCTCACCTGACCTGGGGTTGCTAAGCTGAGACGAGAAATCACCTTTAGAGTTTCAGTAAACTTTTGACGCTTCATGTGAGCTGCGGCAATCCACCGCACACAGAGTGCACGACTATGGTAATCCATCGCTTGCCTCACTGCATTGTGTCGTGAACCAACATTTCAGCCGACTGCACACCCATAAAAATGGCACCACAGGCCAATCCTCCATTTATACATTTATGCTTTGTAGGCGCGTAGCTGAGCTAATTATGCGATGCTTTGTGCTAAGCATCGCATGTGGCTAAAAATGCCATGTAAAATGAAATAAGAAAAATGCAAAGGCAAAAGCATACAAATCGAGTAAATACTCATGGTGAGTAAGTGACGTAGGCGCATCACAAGTTATTTAATTTCTTAGATGCAACAATTTTCTATTCACACACTCACTTAGTTGTGGATATCTAAGACTGTTTTGCTCGAGTTCGGAGATCATGCTAAGCATGATTTGAATGTATGAAAATAGAAGTGCTCTTATTTTTGGAGTTTAGATTCCATGCTAGTCATGGTAGTAGTTAGCGGGATATTGGAGTTTGTTTGGTGTAGGTATATGTTTAACATTGTTGTGGTATGAATGAGTGATTGTATTGTCATGTTTGATGTGATTGTATTCATGCTTGCATGAAGTTATTTTCAATTTGATTATACCTTCGATGTGAAATTGTATCATGAAAATATGTTTCAAATGAATGTATCGTGTTGATGAATGTGAGTTCATCATTCTAAATATTCTTGTGATGAATGTAAATATGATACGATGGTTTTGCATATGAAAATATTAAGTTATTAATGTATGCATCATAATTCTTGTGATTGAATGACATCATATATATATATATATATATATATATCAAATCATTACATCCACCATCAATGCATGATAAATTAAATATTTTCTTTATCATAACATTCTTATGATTCTCTTTTAACTAGTTATGATAATATTTGTAACATCATAGGACAAAATGACTGCAAATCGTGAATGGATGTACTGTAGGATAGTTGACAATGAGGTATCGCTTGAATATATGGATGGTGTTGACAGTTTTATTGAATTTGCAATAGCAAGTGTCAGTATAGTGGATCTCACGGGTCGAATTAGGTGCCCCTGCACGATGTGTAAGAACAATTGATTTGTACAACCTCATGGTGTTAACATCAGCTATACAGGAAGGGTTTTATGAGTGAATATCAGAATTGGACATTTCAGGAGCAAGGGTTGTAGGTAGCGAGATATTGGAGTGTGTTTGTTGCAGGTACATGTTTGACATTGTTGCGATATAAATGATTTGAATGTATTACAATGTTTGATGTGACTGTATGCATGCTTGCATGAAGTTATTTTCGATTTGATTATGTATCCATGTTCATGAAATTGCATATCATGTTACATTTCATTCATACTTATCATGTACATCCACATACTTATCATGTACATGCACAATTCATGCATAGTTATAAAACTGATTCACGTAAGACCTTTAAATCTTTACATTTCATGCATATGTCATGTCCATGATAAGATCAAGAGTTATGTAACTGATCCAAATAACATTTTTATTTGTTAGAATATGGTTCATGGAGGTCACAGTGGTCGAGGATCAAGTGGAGGCCGTGACAACCAATCTTAGCCTTTGTCTTCACGTAATGCTTCGATAGGTATATCATTTAAATAATTGTATACTTGATTAGTTTAAATGTGCATTGTGTGAATTTCTAACTCATTTTTCTATAGATGTTGTTTCACCTACACATGACCCACCTACACCAGATGCATGGTCTTCTCAGTCTGACACACGATGACTCATTCAAATAGTATATATCGATAGTCGACCGTAAGTATTTTATTTTTACTTATTCAATACTTATCTTATAAATAATGTATATCGATAGTCGATTGTTAATGTGTACCAATTCGTGTGCAGTGCGAGATTCGAGCCACAAGAAATAATACGAGAAATTAGACAGTCACTAGTTCAGCATCTTTCATGATCGATCGCTCAATAGAAAGAGTACCTGAAGGAGGTGTTGGACAGATTGTGGTCCTTATTCATGGTATATAATCATTTATCATAGCTAATGTGTTTCATATTTAATATTTTTATTATAGTCATGTGTACTAACTTTCTAAAATTATTTGTAGGTTTCGAATCGTTTCACGACTGCGAAGGAGGAGCAGGACGCGAGGCGGGTGTAGTAGAAGATAGTTGTCAGTCGATTTGCCGACATGCTGCACAATATTAAGACTACAACAATAAAAGCATCTGATAGAATAGATGATCCACTACAGTGGAAGGGCCATGACCCTCCTACTATCAGGTCAGATTATTGGGATGCAATGTGCGACAAGTGGGCGGGCTATGAATTTCGAAACTGTTCAGCAAAAACTGCACAAAATTGAGCAAAGATGCCTGATGGCCATCTACACACAGGTGGATCTAGGACTTTTGGGAGCCACCTGAAGAAAATGGTAACTCATCAATATATATATTGTCAAATTTATAAGTATTGTTGCATACTTTTTAATTGATTTTTCTTATCATTTAACCTCATAGGAAGAAAAAAAAGGAGGCATTGTGCCTTACATCTATGTGGTTTGAGCTCATATTTCTGTCATAATTGTTCTCATTTATCAATTTTTGTATGCCCCAAACCGTTTGTAAAAACTTCTCATAAAGTGAGAGTTACAAACGTTTTACTGAGTGGTGGTTGGTTCCCAATTTACATAGGATATAGCCAATAAAACATGTATAACTAACATATACTCTTTTTTTTCATCAGTCATACACAATCTTCATAATAGTCAAGTAAATGCAAAATATATTCTTTTAACTGCAAGTGTGCCTCTAGGTCACAAATATCAATGTGTATTTTTGTGTGAACTAATAATTAGAATATGAGATATATATATACTTTCAATTAATTGTATTTACTTGCAATTATTGCAAGCTTAATTAGTTCCTTATGGTGTCTTCCCTAGTCGACTTAATCTACTCATTGGAGATATTCTTACTCACTAAGATAAATTCATGAGAATGAATAATTTAAGATATTTAAGAGAGGTTCACATAAGAATTTCCACATAGATGCTGATGCGTGAGTTTAGTTACATAGTGGAGTTTATCAACGAGAGGTCAAAGCTCAAAGAGTGAAAAAGTTGTGTGGGCACTAAGCATTGTAAAATAAAAAAAGTAAATGCTACGATCGGAAAAAACAAATCACTAATATGCACATTTATCATTTTAATAACATTTATGGAAATACAGTAAAAATGTTTGCACCTTGGTCCAAATGGCAAAGTTTAGTTTATGGTATTTCTGGTAACTATCTCACTAGTATATCTATTCCTTGGGTTTAGATTGTCTGGACACTAAGAATTGTAAGAGAGAGAGAGAGTTGCTACTTGGGGATGTAAACGGTTAGGATTAAGGTTGGATATGATCGAATCTCTTTTTTGTTCTTGAATTCTATTAGTCCCAGCCCAGTCAGGGGCTGGTCTAGACTGTTCTTGCTCAAAACTGATCCACGAGTGGATCAGTCCCTCGAATTCGATCTGCAATGCATTTAGAAAAAACCAAATGTCTATACCCAACGTTCATACATGTAGCTTTTTCTTTTTAAACAACTGTTCAGTCCCTGATCATTTACAATTATATATACATGACTAATCCGTGAATGGATAAGTCCAAATAGTCAACTCTGCAACTCATTCAACAAACGCTCATGCCCGAGCTTCTACACCAATGGCACCTTTTTTTTTATGAACTGATTTGTCCTGGGGCTATTTTGGTTCACATTATGGGGTTTAGGTCTGTTAGAGTTTAATACACTGATTTTTCCTGAATCTTATTTTGGAAAAAACCTCGCTTATATACCAAAATTAAGGTTTTTCTCAAAACTAATTTTGGTATTTGTGGAATCAAAACCTATATCAGTTCCAACGATGTTAGGATTGATATAAGGTTTCAATATCAACCTCTTAACACCAAAGTATGCCCATGCATACTAACCATAGTATACAAGCATCGGTTTAGAACCCCTACCCCGAATCAATGAAATGGTTGGATCAAATCACCAAAGCAAGTGGGTCGTTGGTGTAAACCGATCACTACCTCCGAACTATGGTTGCACCACCTTAATCAATACTCTTTCAGTGGAGCCTCAAACCTCCAAATCAGGAGGAAAAAGGAGATGAAAAGAGTTTTGCTAATTATCTAATCATGGGCTTTGCCAAGTAGGATGGGCCCACATAGGGGGGGGGGGGGAAGCATCCCCATCCCCCTCTTGGGATCCTACTTGCTAAATTAAATAATAATTAATTTATTACTTCTATTCTATTTAATTTTCTTAAATAAATTCCTAACTAATTTATAATTTGAATCCAAATCCAATTTTATATCCAAATTAATTTAGATCAATCCATATTCAATCACTAAAATCCAAATCCACATTAAATTGCACTAGAATTAAATTAAATTTTAAATATAAATTAAATTTTAATTAACTTCAAATTTAAGTTTGATTTCATTCCTAATTCAATTATGATTCAATTTAACATGTACATTCAAATTCAAGTTGGGAATTAATTAAGATTCTAAATTTCACCCAAATTTAAATATAAAATTTATATTTTAATTATTTACTAATTATTGAAAATCATAAGTATTACATTCAAATTCAAATTCAACAAAGATTCAAATTAATCTATAATTCAAATTTTGAATTGACATTTAATTTAATCCTAGTTTAGATGAAAATTTGAATGAAATCTAAATCCAATTATAATATATGACATCTATTTATTAAATCCTAATTCAAATTCTCAAATTGAAATCTAAATTTAATAAAACTCCAATTTCAAATGCACTCTCAATATCGATCCAAATTAAATTAAAACTCAAATTCAATTCGCAATAATCTTCAAAATTAAATCTAAATTAAGTCCAACTTAAATCCAGATCAAATTCAGTTTAAAAATTAAAACCAAATTTAAAATAAATTTTCAACTTGAAATTCATCCCAAATTCAAATTGGGGTTCAATTTGCAGTTAAATCCCAACTTATATTTCTAACAATATTTTAACATTAAATTCATATTTATTCCTCATAAAAAAATTGCAGGTTTTATATTTATCTTTGATAGCTACATTAGGATTATCTTTAGAATCTTCATATCTATGGAAACCTTCCTTCGATCTTCTTGTCACATTTCTTTTTGAGTTTTTTGATCTGGATGATCTGTTTGAGCTTAACTTGGCAGCCCCACGCAAGCTCAACTTGGCAGGCTACACATTGAGCTTAGACCTAAGCAATGCAAACCATGCAGCTGTATATGGCTTAGTCATGGCATTCGCAGTGGAAAGATAACAAACAACTTCTCGTTTGACTTCATTCCGAATGAAATGCACATCGAATTCAATGTGTATCTAAATACGTTGCTCTAATGTTATCACACCACAAGACAGGTGGTTGAAAGCGACACCCCAAATTCAGATAGGAGAAACAGAAACCAAGTGATTTCCACGGTGGCATTTGTTAGGCATAATACTCGAATTCTATACTAGAGTGAGCAACTGACTGTTATTTGTTGGAGCTCTAAGAGCGTAAATTAGGACCCAAATTGACTGCATAACCCCTAGTAGTTTTACAATCGTCAGGGCAACCAGCCTAATCTGCATGTATAAGCATGAATGGTAGAGGACTTGGAGGTAGATATAAGAAAATTAAAATCAATAGTATGCTTAAAATAACGAAGGATCCATTTGACGGCCATCTAATGATCCTGCTTAAAACAATGTATAAACTGCTAGACTTTATTAACTGCGTAAGCCAAATCCGAGTGACTACAATACTGTGGTGTTAGACAACTAACTATTTACAAGAAGAGGTATTGATACTAGTTTGACACCCACCATATTAGATCCACAACAAATCCAAGACAATCTTTAAACCAAGGAGTCCTTTTTACAGAAAATTGAAATAAGTAACAACTTACAACCTATAAGCCTTTCTTTTGAATGCAAATGAGATGCAATTGGCTTTTGAGGTTGTTGAAATACTCTACTCACGAATTCACTATCTCTCAAAGGAATTTGAGTGAAAAACTAAAGTGAAAATATCACGTGAGTGAGAAAACAAATACTTGAATGAATATGAGTGAAAAGCAAGAAGTAATTCAATTGGATTTGATATAATTGAAGTGTTTTTTAGTGTAAAATGCACTCATATTTATAGTTGAAAGTTTTCATACGTTGAGGGTATGAAAGGGTGTCAAAACAGTCCATTTTGAACGATCAAAACGTTTGAAAAATGAAAAGACACGCATTTTTGAAGTTTCAGGAAAAACGACAAAATTAGTCGACTGGAACAGTAGTTAGTCGACTAATAGTTAGTTATTAGTAGACTGACAGTTATCGTCAATCGATTGATCTGTTAATCGAGCCGTTTGAAAATCTGAACTTTTGAAACTTAGTCGACTAGAGATAAAATTAGTCGACTGATAATATCATCAGTAGACTGAAAAACCTTTCAGTCGACTGCTGTTAAAATCTTCTGAAAACATACATTTTGTCTGGTCGACTGATAAAAGCATTAGTCGACTGCTGCTAAATTTTCAGAAAACACATGTTCTGTCCAGTCGACTGATAAAACCATTAGTCGACTGCTGCTAATTTTCCAGAAAACAGACATTCTGTCCAGTCGACTGATAAAACCTTTGGTCGACTAATTTGACAAAAATGACTTTTTTAGAAAATATGGCGCGAAAGGATTAGTCGACTGGTGAGTCTATTGGTCGACTAATAAACACGAAAATTTAAGAAAAAAGTTTTCTAAGGAGATTTTCATGAGGGGTTCTTTTAGAAAAGTTTTTCTAAAGACTTTTTAGGTGAAATACAATCTAAATATGCACTCTAAGTAAGGCTCTTACAAGAATCTAAGACTTTTAATGAATTAAACATTTGCACACTAGTCTTCAAAGATTCTTCATCGAATTCTTCAATGTCTTCATTGCCTTAGCTGAAATGCAGTTGATTTCACTTGCTCATCATCAAAACCTTGTACTTGAAGTATCATGTACGACTTTATTGTCGTAACAATCTCCCCCTTTTTTATGATGACAAACTTAATCAAAGATGGAGCATTTTAGATGCATAGATGGAGATTTTACTCCCCCTATCAATATGCTGCAAAACATTAAAAGTTAGCACATTTAAAGCACATATATCACATATTGATTGGTTTGCATTTTCATTCATCATTACTTCATGCATTTAAATTTTTTTTCATAAATGCAATTTTCAATGCTTTCTTGTTCTCTTAATTTCGCCTAGAGTAGACATACCATCCAGAATCTGTGAAGGGAGTTGCCAGTGACTAATGTTATCAATATAAATAAAAGCATAATAAATGGTGTTAGTAAACTTGTAAATGAACAATGAAGTATCAGTCTTGGAAGCGTGAAACTCCAAAAGAGAGGAAAAAATTGCTTAACAGTTGATACCAAGTTTGAGGAGCATGTTTTAAGCCATAAATCTTTGGTGAAGTGGCAAACATGATTAGGATATTGGGAGTCATGAAAACCAGAAGTTTGAAGCATAAAAACTTCTTCATACAAATCACCAAAAAGAACACATTATGAACATTAAGTTCCCAAAGGACAACCATGAACAACAACAATGATAAGCGTAGGACAAATAGTTTATTACAAGGAATATGGTTAATAACAAAGACTTATTAACGACAACACAAAACGTTCCCTCAATTGCTGGAATTGAATTGCCACAATAACGGTGACTTTATATATCACCGTTATAAAACTTTATATATCACCGTTATAGATATATCTATAACGACGACTTTATATATCGTCGTTAGAGGTATGTCTCCAACGATGATTAATAAATGTCGATGTTATAGATTGTCGTTAACAGTGATATATGTGGCCATTAATTCTTGTTGTTAAAACAATTTTGATGGCAAGATTTAACAACCATTACATGTCATTATTGATCAATTAATGACTACATTACAACATTGTGGTTATAGGGTTTTAGTCTATAATGGTGATTGTGCATGTCACCATTATAGATGTGTCATTAACGATGACATATGTGACTGTTAAATATATATACAAGGATTAGAGTCAATAGCGGCATCTCTATAACCGCGACGTAAATGTCGTCGTTATAGATTACTCAATAATGATGACATAAATGTCGTTGTTATTAAGACTAATTAGGTCTCAACATGCCTTTCTAATTTTTCTCTCTCTTTCTCTGACCTCCCTCCTCCCTGTGATGCCGTCGGACCCTGCCTTCCCTCCTCCTTGTTCAAGTGATGCCACCGAACTCTAGCCTCCTACCTCCCTGCTCGGCTGATGCCGCCAAAACCTGCCCCCCTCACCCTTTACACTACCTCCTCTTCTTTCTCCCTTTTTCGTTTTCTTTTTCTCTCTCTCTCATTCACTTCTCTTCTTTGTCCTCATGTTCTTCTTTTTGTTGCAACAAACCCTCACTGCTGCAAACTAAACTACCACTGTGTGAAGCCATTTCCACACTCTTCCTCCCCATCCTCATGATTGAAGCCAAAAGAGGTTGAGATTTCATGGACCGGCCATCGTAGGAGCCGTGGATTTGGGGATTTTGTGAATTGCAGCATAGACTCAGGGATTCTCACCATATTTTGGGCAAAAATTGAAGGTGGGCTCTTTCCCTCCATTTCCTTAGGTAGTACCATGTCTAGGTTTTTCTTCTTCACACCCTTGTTGGTAGTCTTCTTCACACCAAACGGGGGGCTTAGTGAAATCAATCTTGGCCATTAGGTGGTGGCATTTTCTTTTTTTGTATGCTTTGATTTAGTTATTGTTGTTTTCCACAAAAATTTTCACCTTGTTCATAACTATCCAAGAACATCTGATCTGCATAAGAAGATTGAAAGATTTTTTCAAAAAATGTACAAATAGGTTACAAAAATTTCCTTAAACTTACTATAAAAGGAAAAATCTTTAAAGAAGAACTATTCTTGAATTCAAAATTTAAACTACACAAGAAACACATTTTTTCAATATTGAATTACATGCACAAGAGAGAAAAAGAAAGCTGATTATGCAAATCAGTATTTCATTTCGATGGAAACAAAAGTTACAAAGCTACTTTGACAACTAGCTTATTCGACTTATTCAATTATCAACAACTGCATATTGTTTAAGATAATTTGTGAATCCAAAAAATCTAAAAGAATACAGGTAAAACAACTTGTAGTGGCCAATATCCTAACTCATTTTTCTTGATAGATTATAACAGAACTTTGTCATTGATATTTATACAATGAAAATACCCTTCTTAAGTTAAATATGTTATTAATAATGATTAATATTACAAGCATGCAATCACCAGAACTTCTACATATATGTAACATAAGCAGGTCAAATGCATCTAAAATAGCTCTGGAATTAGAGTAACATATATCTTGAAATTATATAAGTTGATTAGCATGGTTTTCTGCTAAGATTTTTCGGTGATAAAGTTCATGTTGTTAACATGAGTATTGCTAAAATTTTCTTTGTTTTAAATCCCTGCTATAAATGTGAGACAGTTGGAATTCTTTTTGATAGAAAAATCCATTCTTGTTGTTAACATTATGCTACTTAATTTTTTGATAACATGTTACAAAAATGTTTCTGATTCATGTTCATTTTTATTCTTCTTTCACAACCGAAATTATGTATATCCAACATTGTTTTATCTTTGCTTGACGTTAATGTAAATTTTTTAATTTAACAGCTGGGTGTTAATCATAACATATATATATATATATATATATATATATATATATATACTTCTTCCTTGTAAACCCTGATTCAGGTAGTGGGGCCTATTAAAAATTGATGTTCTGCCATATGATGCACCCCCAAGTGGTTTAGATTTCTCAGTTGCCATACTAATCTTAATCTTGTTAACCACCTAACTTGAATAGTTTTGTGCGTATTGAAGAGGTTCAATCTTATTTTCATGAAAAAATATGGTTTCTTATGTAAAAAACATGAGCTTCACTTTTTATATGTTTGGTTGTTCCATCTCCATCACATTCATAATCACAAATCTCATTCTTAGGAAAATATCAGTGAGGGAAAATTTTGTGATATTTTGAAAAAATGAGTTTTTTTATAGAATCTCAAAAAATATCAACATATAAGATATATAAAAATTGACAATAAAATTTGATTTGGAATCTCATGCAAACTAGAGAATGAATCTTATTTGCACAAATAACCAAACATGTGATTAGGAATCTCATGCAAAAATCACATTTGAAGTGACTCTAGTGTGATTCCAATGAGATGCAACCAAACATACCCAATCAATTTAGAAAAAAAGTAGTTAAATTGTGTTTTTTATGAACTATGTTTAGTGGATATGGTGCTTGTCAATCGTTGAAAGAAGCTGAAATTTTTTAGGCACTCTTGATGATCACATCATTTTTCTTTCAAGCTACTAATATAATTTTGAAGGTTACTGCAACTTTTAATAACTAAAACTAACTGGCAAGAAATAATTTTCGCGGATGCTGCCCACCAACTAAAGTTATATATGCTGAGAGAAACCATTTAAATATGGGTTCCTTGTCAAGTGGTATGCCTACTTGTTTTCTTAATTGACATATGTATGAAACTGGATTACGCTTCAAACTTGTGTGTGTCCTTTATCACACTAAAAATTGAATAGAATATGTGCTAAGCAATGGCCCCAATAATGTGATTCGATGTTCAATATTTCTATATTATAAGCTTATAGCGAATACCTGTCAGAGATGGGATTGAATGCTCCATCCTTTATATAAAACATGATGAAATTTGAAAACCTTTATTTTTGTGGAAACTAAAAAAAGGATAAAAGGGACCATAGTATAGTAGAAGAGTTGCAAAACAATGCATATTTTCAATTCAAAACTTATGCATAAGAAAATTTGTATGCTTCATACAATCCCACTCTGACATGATTTTGCTATAATTATCAGGATGTAAAGGTGCACCACTTTTGCCATTTCAGCTTATTTTAGTCAACATGGCCTTCAACATATCGTTGCTTTATCTTATCAAGATCTCCTCTGCACTGGTGTCATCTCTTGCTGCAACTTTCTCAGGTTATGAACACACACAAGCACACAAATCCAAACAACTATAGTTGAGCAAAAAGAAGTTTTAGTTTTCCTTACCTTCCAATTTTCATTGTTTTTTCTTATATGATGTAGTCCCCATCTCTATATATGCCTTCACCCTTATACTACCTTATATTGGAGTACCTTCAATTCTATTGGCTAGCTTCATAGCAGGGGTGGGGGGTCCTCTTGATTGGTTTGTTTTGTATGCATGACAATAGTCAATTGGATCTTCATTTGAACAAATATGAACATATCACTACCTCACCTTGTTTTTGTATGCATGACAATTGCCTCTTTCTCTCTCTCTCTCATATCTAATGTTATGCTGCCAGTTTGTAAATTGATATGTAAGAGTAATTGACGGTAAAATGAAGGGCTAGCCTAGTGCCTAATGGCAACACAAGTACGAGTTTGGTGCACTCTATGTAGCTAAAAGATTGCTTGATTACCATGCATGTTTCTTTGATGGATGCAGAAGTACCACCCTTCAAGGGTTCTCATTCCTACATTATTCCTCTCTTTGTCTCTCTTTGGTTTTATATATTGTGGAATATTTATATTTTATTCTAATATAAAAAATATATTTGCAGGTTTAAGGCCTATAACGACAACATTCATGTGTCATCGTTATAGGTCTTAAACAAGTCATAGCCTATAACAGTGACTATGAGGTCACCGTTATAGCATATAACAACGACTTCATGCTTGCCATTATAAGCTATAATGGAATTTAATTCTCTCTATTATCTTCTATAATGACAATTATGAAGTTGTTCTTAAAGTCAAGTCACCATTATAGGATTATCATTGTTATAGGCTAAGTCACTACTATTGGGGTGTAACCTTTAATGGTAACCTATAATTGTCATTGTTAGTTATTGACAGAGGCCAAAACTAGATGACCACTTTTTGTCATCGCTATAGGTCTATAACAGCAACAAAGAGAGCAACAATGGTGCTTTTTGTCACAGCTATTGACCCTCATTCCTATAGTGGTAGTAGGCTTCACCACATGATTGAACGTCTCAAAATAGTCAATGCCTTCTTGTTGCAAGTAACCCTTAGCAACAAGATGAGCCTTGTGCCACTTGAGATTACCATCAGCCTTGCATTTGATTTTAAATACCCATTTACATCCAATAAAATGTTGTTGAGGATTGAGAGGAACCAACTGCCATGTACCATAACGAAAAAATACATCAAACTCATCTGCCATAACAGCCTGCCACTTGGGGTCCTTGTGGGCTTGAGAGAATGAAAGATGTTGAGGGTCACTAGTAAGCTCATTGAAGAGAGCAATAGGTAGTGAGTGATTAGAAACAATGAACATCTTATGTCACCATGTGCCATCCTGAAGGCGAATCACCATATGGTGAGTACGACTAGAAGGACAAGGAGGTGAAGTGGGGAGGGAGAAGGAGTGAGTGCACTAATGCTGATGGACCCATGATCACTAGGAGTAGGCAAGACAGGAGGGTTAGGTGGAGGCATAGACACTAATGGTAGAGAGATAGGGATAGGTGGACCATGGTTAGGGGGAGAGGAAGCATCACACACGTCGTTACTTTGGGAAAGAGGTAATTTGGACTTATAAAAAATAACATTAGCATTATGAATACAGCCAAACTTGGGTTCCAAGCAAAAAGAGCCTTTATGAGTACTATGCTGAAGAAAAACACATAGTTCATATGTAAATTGAAGTTTATGGGTATGGTAAGGTCATAGGTATGGGTAGCATGTTGGCATTCATCAAAATAGAACCAGAATATGAAAGCAAGAATACATACCAGTAGACACCA
Organism: Nuphar pumila; assembly: GCF_984573655.1. Taxonomy (NCBI): domain Eukaryota; kingdom Viridiplantae; phylum Streptophyta; class Magnoliopsida; order Nymphaeales; family Nymphaeaceae; genus Nuphar; species Nuphar pumila. The sequence continues at coordinate 132,068,738 of NC_143253.1, forward strand.
TGGATGAAACTTGCATACACGTGTACTTGACATTATCCTCAGCCAATCGATGTCCACGATGAGCCCAAACCATCATGTCGATGGTAAGCAGGACCCTGAACCCCAAAAGAAAAAGAGGACACCCTTGGTTGTTCTCATCAAACAACCAAAGCTCTTTTTATAAACTTCTGAGAGAAGCCTGTAGTGGGCGGTTACCACAATTAGTGGTTACCCTGCATGGGCAATTGCAATAACTACCCTTTAACTCCCATGAGTCATCCCATCCCATGATGTACCCATGTCAAACTGGGTCACATTAGGTTAGATCTGATCCATATTTCAACATTATCCTACTTGACCTATTGACATAGAAAAACACTTTATCAAGGTTTTACTGTTATCTTGATTCAATTTTTTCATGGGTTTATAAGTTATCTTGTATCACAATAATGAATCATATGAATCACAGAGATGAAAACTTCTTTATGAAATGTCATATTTTCATGCATTACAATATAATTCATTTTCAATGATTTAGCATGTTAAGATTACCTTTACGAATAGGTTGGTCACTAACTCATTCTATTGGTCTTTTAATATTATTACTATATTAGTTTTTCTACCTGAATGAGAGATCATTTATGTAGAATCAACAATACATAAAGTCATAGAGAATCAATATGATCACATATAATTATAATGTATTGTCATACATCAGAAGAAATCAAACAGACCCATCCCCTTTACATGTTGGAAATATAATCCCGATGCTAGCCTTTTAGTAAGGGAATATGCAGTCATTTTCTTTATACCGATTGTATCAATACATACTAAATGATTCTCAATCATTTCTTTAACAAAGTACTTTAATTCCACGTGTCAACACAAGGTTGAGCTCTTATTGTTGTTCAAGAAGGACATGGCAGCTTCATTATCACATAAGATCTTTAATGACTTCCTAATAGAGTCCACTATACCAAGATTCATAATAAAGCTTCTAATCTATATGACCTTAGATAAAATCTCGTATAAAATCAATAATTTCTGCCCCAATGGATTTCAGAAATTCATTCACTGTCCTTCAGTGAGAGATGACACCTCAAATATTCTTAGTCACTCGCGATTGTAAAAGCAATATGCTAAGATTATTTGAGTACTCTCACTTTTCATAGACATCTTTTTAAACGCTCTCATTTCTCATAGTTAGTCTTTAAATCAACTGTTTTATTCTCTATATGAGTAGGAGATTAATCACTCTATACAAGATTCATATTGAAAAGGTAAATATGAGACCTCTTATTATTCACCTTTTTTGAGACAACCATAACTGGTTCATTATCGTTCCACTTTGGTGAAAACGATAATACTCATAGTTGCTTTATTTTCTTAATTCACAAAGAATTGAGTTCAATTGGTGAAACTATCAAAATATAACCAGAGACAATTCAACACTATACATTTGAGTATGAACATGCTTTATGAGCTGATATGCACATCTACTATTGCACCCTGTGTGAATTTGGAACACAATGACCTACCTTTGGATAAAATCATTATTTTATAAAGTCACACATAATCATAATACCGAATCTTAATATGGTCCAAAGAATCATCAATTAGCACAACTCAAATTACTTTGGTGAATGCATGAGTTAGTTGATCAAGATCTTTTATCGCAAACATATTCATATTATAGAGCATGTCCATGCACACATGATAATGCATGTATATTCATGATGAAATATGTATTATATCATAAAAAATGCAGGTTCATGCTTCAACTTATATGCATAAATAAATTTTGATGAAAATGCATCATAAATGTCATGAATTTAGTCATAATTCATGTTTAAATATCATACATAACTTTAAGTAATCATCAAATACATGTAAAAAGTCATGCTTTCATGAGAATAAACACTTATGAAGCATGAAAACAAAAATATTCTTTTAGGTAAAACCCGGGGTCCTCGTGTTGAAACTAGTCTGAAATGACCCTGAACTAGTCAACAAAGGACCTGAATCGGTTTCGAAACTGACAAATCGGTCCAAAACATGATCAAAAAGCCTATAAACCCTTACAATTGAATGCAAAAATCATGGTTCTTTCACTAATTCATGAAAATAGGGTCTCCACATTCAGGAACCAATGAAAACTGATAGGAATGGGTCATAAAAGGCATTGAACCGGTCCTGAAACACTCCGTATCAGTCACAAAAACAATTCAAGCATGGACCATATTTCAGATCTGATTTGATTTAATCCAGATACAAATCTAGTTCCAATGGATCTTGGGTCAGATCCCATGGTCCAGATCCAGACTGGATCAAAACCCATAATGACAGAGTCTTGGGTTGGATCCCATGATCCAAACCTGATTCAAATCCAGATCCATATATAATTCAGGCCAGATCCCGATTCTTGGTCCAGTCTGTCCAGATCAGACCTAGACCCAAAACCATAAATGGGTTTGTGTCAGATCCGGATCCTCAAACCATCCAGATCCAAACCTGGACTTGGTCCAAACATGACCCAGGTCAGATCCGATCCAAAGCCAAATCTGATCCATAATGGATTTGGGTCCGAACGATCCTGATCAGACTCAGACCCAAAACCAAAAATAGGTCTGGGTTGGATATGGTTCACCGGGTATGGGTCCGACCCACACCACGAGTCTAGACCCGATCCACCCGGTCCGTAACGGATTCGGGTGGAGACCCGATCCACCTAGTTTATAACAGATCTGGGTCTGGATCAGGTCCACCTGGACTCAGATCTGATACTCGATCCAAACGGATCAGGTTACCCGCCGAACACAGACCAAAACCCGACCCAAACGGATCAGGTCACTCATTGGGTCGGGTTCCACTGTACATTGCTATAGTGGAACCCAACCGAACGCATTTCCAGAGAAACTGAAGAGCATGTCCGAGATGCACGATCCCCCATGTCACCCAAACTTCCTGCGGCCACCGGCATCGGTGGTTCTGCCAGCGAAGGCCACCTCACAGTGACTGCTTGCCGCCGGTGAGTCCTCCCCACCGGCGCCGGCAAAACGGAAAGGTAAAGGGTTTCCTTTTTTTTATACAGGCATCACCATTTGGTCAACTTGCGGTCGCCAGCACCGACGGCCGACCAAAATGCTGCCAACGATGGTGACCCCCACCCCGACCGACAGTCGTGATCAACTGAGTCGGGTACCATCCCGCAAGTGTCTCGAAAGTCTCCCTTGAGAGATGAGAGCGGGCAGATATGGGCTGCTACGAAATGCTCTGGAGGTTCCGCGATGGTGTCCCCGAATACCCCGATAAAACCGAAAACCACCCCACAACCTAAAAACTCACTCCCAATGGTGCTGGACTTCAGTCGGCCACCGGCACCGACAGTTTCGCCTGTGACAGTGTCTGCCCGAAGGTAGGCGGTAGCAGCTTCTGCAGTAATGCCTCCAACCACTGGCTGCCTGTGATGGCCAGTCCATAATGTCATTGGTATCACACATCTTAATGCCGACGATGACCTATACCCATGTGGAGGCGTCAGGTGGGTCCGGATGGGGTTGACCCCCCCCACCTAAAACCAAAACAGTGGCAACTGCCCGGCAGTCAGCCTGCTCGGGCGATGGGGGGTTTTGGCGAGTGCCGTTAGAATGCCGACACAACCACACGCCCAACGAACATGAGGCATGGGCCCATAACCCATTATTGGCGTTCTTAAAAAACAGAACCGGAGTGTGAAAGCAAGAATACATACCGGTAGATGCTATGGATGAAACTTGTGTGCACGGGCTCTCGGCATTCTCCAAAGTCTATCGATGCACACGCTGAGCTCAGGCCGTCATGTCAATGGTGAGTAGGACCCTGAACCCAAAAATAGAAAGAAGCCTGTAGTGGGCGGTCAATGGTTACCCTACGTGAGCAATTGCAATAACTGGGCCTGTAACTCTCATGAGTCATGTCATCCCATGATATACCCATGTCAAACTGGGTCACATAAGGTTCAATCCGATTCATATTTCAACATAGCATACATATCCAAAAGTTTTGAGAAAACAATAATCAGGCTTGGTATGAAAACCGTTTTAAAAAAGAAAAGATTTTGAGCAGTGGGAGAAGGCAAACAATTAATTAGGTACACGGTTGTGACAAAGGCATAATTCCAATATCTGAAAGGCATTCCTGCTTCCACCATTAACGAGAGCCCAGTGTCCACAATATGCCAATGTTTGTGTTTGGCAGACCCATTTTATTCATGGGCATGTGGACAAGGCAATCTATGGCCAACCCCATAGTCTATAAGATATTTGGACATTAAGGGATAGACTTCTGATGCTCAATTCCTTTTTCCTACTAAATACTCAAATATGATACTTATATATTCTCCATTAAAGTCCGTATGAAGAGTTTTAATCTTAACTAAAAATTGAGTTTCAACGATAACACTAAATTTCTTGAAGATCTTAAAAAGCTTATTTCTATTCCTTATGAAATAAATCTTCAAGCTGGTTTCCAATATTTAGTCCTAAGACCAACCTAAATTTACATAGGTTGAGAAAGTGGAGATAAAAAATTCTCCACTTGATCTCCAAATAAGAAGATAGTATTCTTCACAAAGAACACGTTATCCTTCACTTTCTGCTTGTTATTGAGGTATTCAAATGAGACATAGATAATGTCTATGCTTAGGTTGTCCTCCTACATATCAAACTTCACTAGTCCCCTACAGTTGAAGACTCCTCTAAGTCAGCTAAGAACCTCAAAGTTTAGGTAGGTGAATGACAAATGACCAACCAGTCAGAACTGGAGACTCTTGGCACACTCGGCACAAAACCACACTGAGATATTGAGAACTACACAGTCACACAAAGCATAGTATATTCCTAAGGGGTGGCAGGGTGCTTGGGAGCCAGATCTTAACCTTGAGCCGGAGGGGGTCATGATGGAATCCATTGCTGAGGGGACATAAGGGGTGACAAATAGACGGATGAGAGTCAGGGTGACCAATAGATAGAGGATAACTAGGGACATGCAATGGGAATGAAACACTCCATACTTTTGTCTATTGATAAAGGACCAGCCGGAATACGAAACAACGTGCATTGTATAATCTTTTTGTTTTATAAGGCAGTGACCCTTGAGAGATGTGGAAAGATATATCTTGCCCTATCACAACACAACTCCTCACATTTCGGGAAACTCGAAAGACAATGAGCAATTCCCGAAAAAGGAACAGAAGTGGGAGGGGAACCAATGGGAGAGGGAATAAAATCGTGATCAAATTTGTGTGTAATATCTAGTGAATTACCGATAGATTCAAATTAAATAAGGGTATTAAAATATAAATAAGAATATTCTAATCAAAATAAGATAAAGATCCACTTAGTTCTCCAACTTGAATCTGGTTTTGAGAAGCCTTTCTACCTCTTCATCAAAGAGTTAAAAGATCTCCCCTCATGTCATATCACGTATTGAATCACATTCACATTTTAAAATCACTTCGATTCAAACATATCAATGCTAGCATATCTGCTAGAGCCAAGCTTTGACCACGACTGCTCATTACTTCTAGCTCTTCTTCTACGACTCGCTTCTTACCTCTTTCGAGATAAGCAAGCACGTTCAAACATTTCATATAGAAGGAAATACTCTTTGAAAGTGAAAGATGTGAGGGTGAGCTTACATCGTTACTCTTTTTCCACCACAAAAATCTTTCTTAGGAAAGAATGACATGCGAAAGACACTCTCTACTATCAAGATGCGATAGTAGAGGTTTTTTTTTTTTAAAGGACCTTCTTTCATATGTAAACAAAGAAAATTTGACGTTTGCTGAAGGAGAAGGGCGATTTGCCAGTTTTTCTAAATTATTCATGAATTCTCTAACATTTACAGCTAAACCCTAAAAACCTGTGAATGTTAGAATGAGAATCGTGTTAGCGGAATAGACTCGCTAGTTTTTCTACGTTATGTGAGCATCCATTGATTTTTGCAGTAAAACCTTAAAAAATTGTGCATGTCTCTTGCGACTAATGGATAAGTCGCATTAGCAGAAGAGGGTCGCAAGTTGTGATAAATTATGTGAGTCCTCCTGGACCTTCGCAGGAAGAACCTAATGAATCATCAATGTTTGAATGAGTGATGTCCTTTGAACCTTAGAGGGAAGATGTGAATGTAGTTTTCTGCGAACCTCAGGACATCCACAAGTACACCTCGTAAAACTGTGAATCCTCTATACATGTTTGGGTCTATAGGAGATTTGCTACAAATTAGTGCAAATGTTAGAGGTCTGCGTAAAACACTTGTGAAGGGTAAAATTGTCCAAAAAAGTCAAGAACAAAAATTTTAGATAGGCAAAGAATTTAAACAAATTATTAAGTATTTGCGATAATGGACCAAATTTCAAGAATAGTACAATTATATTTTGAAAATAGAACTAGGAAAATGAGTGAAAAAAACAATTAGTTTAGGTAGAGAAAAGAAAGTGAGAAGAAAGTAATTTCAGATGGATAATTAATAGTGCAAGTAACTACTTTTTTTTTTGGATAATCAAATAGAAAACCCCCTCCCATCACCAACCACACATTGGCTAGCCTCCGTTGGTAAAACCCTTGAGGTCCCTCCTGCCCACTAGGTAGTACACCCAACTTTGACTTTGAGACAAGGGGTGTCATTCGTGGGTTTTGAACTTGCAAAATCTAATCAGCTTGGTGACATTCACGTCACCCCTGCCAGATAAGGTGGATCCCTTGTGAGCAGTAACTGCTCTTTTGAGAGTGTTTTGAAAATAAAAAAAAATCTAAAAAATTAGAATTGGCTCCTTAAAAATAGTTGATTGTCAGACTATTTAAAGTAATTTGAGTCTTTACTAGCTCTATGCTAAAAAAACCTTGATTGAGTCGGGCAATGACTGGTTATTGTTACAGACCCTTTCATGCCTCAAGTCTAACCAATCGGAGAAACCCGCTTATCCTGGATTCCTACCCAAGCAGAGACATTAGTGGAATGCCTTCTAGAGTCCTCTTTAGGGTGGAAACTATATATTTTTATCCTTTTTCCCTCTTATAATATATATATATATATGTATCCTACTTAGTTTATTTTCAATGAAGTTTATTTAGAGATTTCTCTAAACTTTAGTTTTTGTTCGCGTTCTTGTTTTCTGGGAACGTATCTCCCTCGCCCCTCTTCTATGTCTGTCATCAACTCAAAGAGAACACTTTTTCTCCTTCCCTTCCCTTGTCGTCGACCCCCGATCCACCTAGGAGTGTCAATGGGTCGGGTTTAGTTCGGACCCAGGTGAAACCAGACTTGGACTAGATTCTCGGATATGGTATTGGGTCCAAACCTGAGTCTAATCAGGTCCACTATAAGAAAAGTTATACCTGGACCCGATAAGAACTACATGAACCAAACCCGGACCATACCTAGTAAAACCACTTTTTTTTTTATCATTTTACATTAGAAAATTACAGGCCTTAATCGAAACTCGGATCGGTCTGGGTCTGGGATAAAATTTTACAAACTATACCTCAGTCCATGTACTAATCGAACCTCCAGGCCCGGATCTTAATCAGGTCTTCTTATTTATCACCACACCCGAACCCTATAGGGTTTGGTTCGGGTCGGGTCTGGGTAAACTAGACTCGTTGACACCCCTATATCCACCTCACACTTCCCTATGCAATCAATAAGGAGAAACAACTCTTTCTTGCCCAACACTGCATGTCCCTCTTGTTCGTGGTGTGTGCCTCTCTATAGAGTCGTGCCTTATGTCCAGTTCACCGAAATCTATAGGACCGTCCTTCGTGGGAGCTCATATCCTAATAGTGGTATCAAAGCATCATTTCTGGGAAACTGTGTCGATTAGCCAGACTGACAAGGTTTCAAGCCCTTCATGGCTCTGCATGACAGATCCACCCGCGACCAATGGTGATCTGCATCAACTGCGGTGATCTGCATCCCAAGATCTCTCCTCTAATTTTTGTAAGGACATCACATCAACATCGAGTTTTTTTATACTAATGCTTCAAGTTTGAATTTAGAATCGTTAGAATCTGACCTCCATTGACCCCAATCCGACTTTTGAAAGTCAGACCAAATTTTTGCAGGTTCTTGGAAATGATCGATACAGACCTGGATCCAAGTCCGGTCTTCTAAAATTCATTTCAGTGGATTGAAAGTCCTAAAAATCCCCCAAAATTTATTGTAGATAGCTTTGACTGTCTTAAACCAAACAATTTATAGATCAGGAAAATCATATATCGATATATAGATATCATCGTTTTACCAAAACCCGTTAGATCCATTGATTGGATCCTAGTGACCTAACATTTTTTAAACTTTAAAAATTCTCTTAGGCCTGATGTTAGATTCATAAATCTTGAAATTTTTATCATAGGAACATACATATGTTAGCTTTTAAATCCAATTTACAGATCTCAAAACTTCATCTGGATCGCTGAAATTTGATCCAATTTTTGAACCCTGTCCGAACCTAAAAAATTGAACTAAACATGTAACGTCCTGACCTAACCCAAAAATAATTGTGTGCTACCTTTGTTAGAGGAGACATCACTTAGGGGGAACGGCTGAACGAGACCTAAGATTTGGTTCCTTCGTGTATTGTTGAGGTTGAGAATGTGAGAAGGCCTCTTGGCTAGCACCGATCTTGCTGGAGCTAAGTTTGTTTCGTAACTCTCCCTCTATTTGAATAAAGGCGTATGATTGATGTAACCATAACTTTCCATGTGAATGTTTGATTGTGGGTTCTTTTGTTTGTTGAATCTAAGAAACTGAACTTTATGTTTATTATTCTTATATGCTTAGTTAAATTCCTGAAACTCACTGTTAAGATGAATTATTTTTATTTCACAAACTTTTCATGTTGTTGAATATGCCTATAAAATCTGTTTAAGGTCGTTTGAGAGGTGCTCACCAACCGTTTGGTGAAACATCTCTAAGGCATAGCTAAACTTATTTACAAGCCTTTTTAGGTATGAATTCTAATTTGTGCCTACTTGTTCTTGCACAGTTTTATATTTTTTGCTTCCATAATTTTTCTGTTCTTTGATTCGCCTACGTCTGATTAGGTTTTGTTTCATTTAGTTCTGTTTAACTGAGTCTCCAAAAACTAATGTGGTTAGGTTTAACTTATATAGTGCTGCCATGTTGGTTTTGGTGCAAATCTTGTTTTTGCAAGAAAATATCAACAAGAACCGAGGTGGTATCCCATGTGGTAAGCGGGGTCTTGTGCCAAGCCTAAGGTCGTTCAAATCCCTCTGCCACATGTGGCTTAAGAGATATATGGTAGGGGTCTGCCTAACCCCAACTTGCCTTTTAAACAAAAAAAATAAATAAAATATCGGCAAAATTTGGAATAATCATGAAATTTAAAAATTTTTGGTTTTTTTAGAAAAAATCTTTGGAAAATATTGGTATATATGCATATAAACTCAAAAAATATAGATAATATGAAAATTAATACCTAAAATCTGTTTTTGTTGTGCTAGTATATGATGAAAATGTGATATTTTGAAACATCATGTTTTTTTGGGGTATTATATCAGCCCTTGGAAATATTGTGATAAATTATAATATTTTATGTCTGGGTCTAGGCCAATAAGCACTGGTAAAATCTGAAACAATCCATTTTTCCTTCTTACGCCCACAATGTCAGTATTCATGATCACCACTTATGCTGGTAGAGAGAATTTCAAGTGTTGAAAGTGAGAAAAGTTTTGCAATATTTTCAAATTTTAGTTATATGAATATTATGTTGAGAGGACATTGGTATATATAAAACAGTAAAAGTTATATAAACTTATGGATAACATTAACATTATTAAAAAGTTGAAAATGTGTTTTTAATGTGTTAGCATCACGTTGAGAGAGAGAGAGAGAGAGTCTCGTGCAATTTGATATCCATATTTGGATCACCACAATTTGATATCCATATTCGGGTCAAAAATCCATATTCGGGGCAAAATCCAATTTAAGATTCATATTCGGGGAAAAAATCTAATTTGAGATTCATATTCGGGGAAAAAATCCAATTTGAGATCCATATTCGAGGCAAAAATTCATATTCTGGGCAAAATCCAATTTAAGATTCATATTCGGGGAAAAAATCTAATTTGAGATTCATATTCGGGGAAAAAATCCAATTTGAGATCCATATTCGAGGCAAAAATTCATATTCTGGGCAAAAATCCAGTTCGAGATCCATATTCGGGGCAAAAATCCAATTCAAGATCCATATCCGGGGCAAAAATCCAATTCAAGATCCATATTCGGGGCAAAAATTCATATTATGGTAAAAATCCAATTTGAGATCCATATTCGGAGCAATAATCTATATTCGTGGCAAAAATTCAATTCGAGATCCATATTCGGGGCAAAAATCCATATTTGAGACAAGAATCCAATTCCAAATCTATATTCCGGGCAAAAATCCATATTTGAGACAAAAATCCAATTCCAAATCTATATTCAGGGTTACATATAATTTCATAATTGGATCCATATCTGAGCAAAAAACCATAATAAACTTTTTAAAACATGTAAAATGGTGGATGGATCGGGTCATACAATCCAAAATGAAGTAATTCGACCCATTATCCTTGTTTATCCAAGTTATCCGTGTATAGTCATCAAACAACGGACATTTGGAACATACCATCTAAGTATGGTTCAAACAAACGTTGGACTTGGAACAATTGTTACGGAACAAACAAAACTAATGTTTTGTTCTATCTTTTTTGTCCATTTCGTCCAACCCTGGATAAATCATCAAACATACCCTAAGAAGACACATTTATCTCTCACCTCTCTTCCATGCTCGTCATTGAATCGGAGGAAATGCTTTTGTTTTCTCTTTCGCCGTCAACCTCTCATGTACCTCACACTTCCCTATGCAATTAATCAGGAGAGACAAGTCTCTCTCCCCCCCAATGCTATACATTCCTCCTGCTCGTGGTGTGCGCCTCTCTTTGGAGCAGTGTCTCACGTTCAGCTTGCCAAAATCCGTAGGACGGTTCTCCATGGAATTTCGGGTCCTAACAATTATGTATATAAGGGTGCCAATGGATCGGGTTTGACCTTGACCTGACCCGTACCAAACCCTAAAGGGTGAGGATTTGGTGAAAATAAGGTCTGATTAGAATCTGGGTTGGATTCGAAAGGTTCGATTAATCTACGGAGCCGGGTATGGTTTATGAAATTTTATACCAGACCCGGGCCTGACCCAAGTTCCAACTAATATCCACAATTTTCAATATAAAAAGGATAAAAAATGTTATTTTACTGGGTATGGCCTGGATCTAGTTCATGTAATCCTTATAGGATTTGGGTATAGTTTTCAGGTATAGTTTCTTTTATAGTGAGTTCGATTAGACATGGGTCCAGACCCGATACCAGCATCTCAAATCAGGTCTTGTTCTAATTTCACTTGGTCTCAACCAAACCTGACCTATTGACAAGTATCCGTCTATTATATTCTTTTTTTTTTTTGACTTTTGTTTTTTTTATGACGAGGAACCCTTGCGGAGGAAAAAACCGTGGGTATTAAACTCATGACGTTCTTCAACCTGAAAGCCTTGAATTCACCCAACCTAACCAAGTGTGTGGAGCCCTTGTAGACATAAATACTTATACGGTAGATCCAATTTGACTCAGCGACCTACAGTCCAAATTTGTACAGTTCACATGCATGTCATGACAGAGCAGAGGAAAAGAAGGCAATCGACTACAAACAACCTGGCACCTCATATCACTAGAAATTCTGTTGCATGGATTTGGAGCAGATATGATCGTTGCACAAATCATAGAACCATATCAAGACAAGATTTGTCATGCTTACCATGTTAGTGCGTTAAAAATCTTTTAAAAAAATCTGCATAATTTAAAAATGATCTTGAACACCGTCCATGTCTTTTCATCTTAATGGAGAGGAAGCAACTATATGGTTAAAGAATGTGGAACAAAATACCATGCCCCATATCAAAGTTATGTATACAGTCCTAAAGTATGAGATTTGAATATTGATACATTATATACTCCATTATACTTTGATTGCCCATTTATATTATTATCTGTGAGCACACAATTTTGATGTATTTATTAGTATCCGTGAAAGAAGTATCAAGAGTAAAAGTCAGTTTTATGTTTGAACATGCACAATTTTCTATCATATCAAATAAATTCAAGTGCTGACATAAAATTTGTTAGGTGTGCCAAACGGTAAAAATTTCACAACACATGATGTGCCGTATTCCCATACTAGATTTTCCAGCCTCATGATCTTGGTGAAATTTCAATATAAAGTCACATGCACTGCCATGACAGCGACTGTAAGTACAGCAGGCAAAGCCAGCACTGCTGAGTCAGGATCGGGTGTAATCACATTGCACAAAAATTGTGCATTAAGCACTTGATGGCCCTCCATCAGGTCTTGGGCCCCACAACTGACAGGCCCTGTCCCACGATCGATGGAGGGTCATCAGGTTCGTAAGGCACAATTTTTTGTGCCATCATATTGCACCTGATCTTTTTGGGAGCGCAGCTAGATCTCTGATATATCATGTGAGTGGTTTCTCCTTGTAAATATAAAAAAAGGTCACAAATTCATGTGATATTTCACAATACTGGATGGAACAAGGCGTAAATAGCGAATCAGAGCAGTAGGATGGATAAGCATAAGATTTATTATTCTTCCTAAAAGAATGTGCTAAGTAGAGGTTTTTTTTTTTCAGAAATCAGCATTTACCTAGAGTACCCTGCTAGATACTGAGCCTGCTCATCACTGGATCATGTCTCCTTTAGATGGGGTTTACAAGCTATTCCAACCATCAGTGATTGAACCTTCTTAATATAAGGTTAACTCCAAGCCATTTTCTTGGTTCCAAGGTAGATATTTTGCTCATTGCCTGGATCTAAGCATTATTGGATCCGATCTAATCAGTTCTAACTTAATCAGATTCAGAATCGGATGGCCAAAACCAATACCAATCTCAAAACTGATTAGCTAATAGGATATATATTATGCAATCAGATTAGATTGTCCATCAGACTCGAATTTGAATTCACATAGAAATCTGCATATCAAACCCAAATCCGGTTAATTGGATTCTATATATTTGCTTCACCGAATCAGGACTCATATTTGGTGTGATATCCTACTCAAAACTGAACCATTGACATCCCTTTATGTAAGAGAGAGAGAGAGAGAGAGAGAGAGAGAGAGAGAGAGAGAGAGAGAGAGAGAGCATCTTGGCAACTAAGACAAACTGATGAAGGTGCTGGAGTCCCAGGATCAGCTGTACGATTGTTTTGTCCACAAAAAAATGCCATGTACTGAGTTGAACACTTTCAGTACGTATTCTCTTGTTTGAAGTGGGCATTCGCATGTGAACACCATTAATTCCTGCTACCATTGTCTACTAGTGCCATGTGTTGTCTATTTCTTTCCATATTTTTGTGCTCCCTAAACTGCTTGTATATGTCACGTTATTTGTAGTAAAAAGGCATAAATCAGTATACTCGCTTGGAATCTGCTCTTAGTTCTTTCTTTGCTTCTATGTTTAACCTTAATGAAAGGTTCAATCTAAATGCTTATGTATCAACCTCCATGTATTTACGTTCTTTATTTTCTGCCTTGGCTTATTGATTATTCTAATCAAGGGGCTATAGGTGTGAATGGATGCTTCATATCTTAACTTCATTTATTGAATCTGGTGTGGGACCCACAACAAGCTAAATCTTAAAGCATCCCACAAAAACAGAGATCTGAGATTCATATTTCAGTTGATGAAATTCAATCATCTCCAGCTTGAAGTGAGGATGTGGTTGGGCAGAGATCCATGCATATCTAATCGTAATTTTTGGATCTCAAATCCATGTTTTAGATCCTAGCACCAAGTACATAATCACAAATTTAGGTAATTAATCATGAGCGTGCAAACTGCCTTCTTAACTTCTTTCCTCTTTTTTCTCTTTTTTTTTGTCAAGTTAGGAGACCCCAGTCTCCGACTGCACATTGGCAGGCCTTCAGTTAGTAAAACCCTTCAGGTCCTGTACTAATTTCCAGTGTGCATCTTCAGAAATCTCGAAGTGGGGCGATTGAAGTTCTAAAGGTAGTAACGGTAAGGATGTGCCTCTAGGTTTAGGATCTCATTTTTTCAAATTCCTGTTTTTATCTACCCTAAATCAACACTACTTACTATGGAATACACCAGTTTCAACCTTGCGGCAGAGAATGCTCTTTGCGGGTTTTGAACTTCTGATGTCTCGTCAACTTGGTGAATTCACAAGTCGCTCCTACTAGATGAGCAGAAGCCCTTATAGGTTTTCTTAACTTCTTATCTCTTTTTGAGAAACTTAACCTTCATGACATTGTTTCAATCACCAACCAATGATTAAGATGATTAGTTGAATCTCTTGCTTCGCATGTAATTAAGAGTAGTTAATTTCTAGGGAAATTATTCTAGTTAATTAGTTTACAGTATCCTATTAACTCATGGAATGGATTAGTTCTTTGCTAACTTTATGCCCCTACTGGATTTACCTATTCACATTTGGCATATGGAGACAGCACAAAGTTTTCGAAACCTTTGCAAGTGCATCTGCCTAGATAAAGCATTGCAAAAGCTAAAGCACGAACCACTGTTTCAGCTTGAGTAGTTGGACATCCATGTTGACATGCCCAATTAAAGTTTGTCAAGCATTCTTGTCATTTCCAAATTTTGCATAACTTTTTCCCACCATAAAATTCCTTGGAGTTTGATAAACGACAAGGTCTTTTTCCATTTTCTCACACATAACAGATATCTTTTAGGATTTCCTATTTGGATATACATTTGCTGCAGTTATTTGTACATACAAACTAGTACAAAGTACTACTCTTTCACATTTTTTTTTTAATATCAGACCTTGTAGATGTCATCTGCATGGTTTGTTTAGCAGGAAACAGGTTTTGGCTAATTTGTTTGCAACATGTTAGTTTTTTAAGGACTTCAAAAATCAATGGCTCACAATATTCTAAAATTTTAGTAACTCAAAAAATCAGATTTTTAAAATATGATCCAAGGTGTGATCCCTAGCATAACACGCCATATCTAAGAGGTTTTCACATATGATTTTCCAACTAGATTGCATATACAATAGCCTGATGTTAAATCTGTTCACTAGGTGAATTGG
Source organism: Nuphar pumila (assembly GCF_984573655.1). Taxonomy (NCBI): domain Eukaryota; kingdom Viridiplantae; phylum Streptophyta; class Magnoliopsida; order Nymphaeales; family Nymphaeaceae; genus Nuphar; species Nuphar pumila. Next base: position 132,083,903 of record NC_143253.1, read on the forward strand.
TTTCTTAAAAAAACCTAAGAATCAAGTCGAATGGAATAATTTGTGAATCAATACCATCATATGACACGTGTCATTAAACAATAAAAAACTATTAAACAATTCCTTTAACCCCCTAAGAATAATCTTAAAAAACGAACTGAATCGGTTGTGAATCGGCCCTTTCTGAGTCAACTAAGGGTCGATGTGAATCAGCCGATTCAGATGTATTTTAACATTGCAATATACAGTAGTGAATACATATCTTTTCTATTCAATAGCCATTGCTTCCCTAGGTGCAGACCATAAAAGTACTGGTGGAAAACGCTCTTGTTTCAATGGAGGGGTCACGTTGTTGGAGGCCAAATCTGAGCTGTGGCTTAATCAGTGTACCACACTTAATATAATCAACATTTTTATGCCATCTTTTTGAGAAAATGATTACTGACTTTAAAGTCCTAAACAAAATGAAACAAAACAATTTTGCTAATTATTTTGTGCATTCAAACATTCACTCCCTGATTTCCAGCATCCTGCCCAATGACGTGTCAATTGGTCCTTATTTTTCAATAATTTGGAGCACCATTATCATTTTTGTTTGTTTGAAACCACCATATATGACTTGGGCGTACGTCCTGTTATAGACTGAGAGGTGTTACATTGACTGTGAACTTGAATCAGTGTCCACAGTGTAAAACTCCACAAGTGCTCCCCCATACTCACCAGGGATTGCTTAGCCTTGCGACAAAGGATGCACACACTGGGTATCAAATTCTTGACCTGCTTCAACTTAGAACGCCTTAAGCCGACCCACCTAGCAAGTTGCTTGAAGCCCTTGTGGGTGAAGCAGTATTATCGATTAGAACCCACAAGGGCTCCGCTCATCTGTTTGAGACGACTTGTGAAAGTCACCAAGTTGAAGGGACGTCACAAGTTGGAAACCTGCCACAAGGTCGAAGCTGGGTGTACTCCTTAGTGGGCAGGGGGACCTCAAGGGTTTTGCGAACTGGAGGTGAGCCAATGTATAGTCGGTGATAGGGGAGTTTTTCCATTGGATTATCCAAAAAACAAAATTACTACTATCAATTAGATGAAAGAATTACCAGCTGAACTCAATTATGTGGTTCTTGACCCACTGTTCTAGGAAAGAGCTAGGCAGTCATCTTATGATGACCCTCAAAACTAGTAAAGTTTATCCTACCACATTGACTGCTAGGATCCTACCACACTGTAATACTAGAAGGGATAGGAACAACAGGACCTGTTGTCACAAAAAACAATAGATTTGTCATTCCTTAACATTGCTAGCTAGAAAACAGTACTAAAAATCTTAAAATTTTCAATGAAATCCACTAGAAGAAATATTTTTTTTAATCTTCAGTTCACCTTTTCTCTTCATACACAAAAGCATTATCCATACAAGTTGTGCACTGAACAACATCCCACATAGACACCAAAAATTTTACATGGACTTTGGATTTAAGTTGCAAAGGGAAACGCAAAAGACATGAGCAAGAATGATGCCTTTATTTTTGTCAGATCATTTTCCTTCAAGTCAAGCCATACATATCGCTCAGGCCTTCCATGAGCTTCACTTGAAATTGCAGAAAGACTATGTAATCTGCAGTCCTTTGAAAGATCGAGCATGCATCCGACTTTCGACATCCGGGAACGATTTGCTCAAGCTTTCTAATTCTTCCTTGAATCAACTGCCGAGAGATCCTTTTGTTTCTTCTAAATCTCACCACTCTTTCTTTCCTCTTGTGTCTTGAAGAATTCATGAGCTTAGGTCTTCTGAGAGCTTTCATTCTCCTGATGGCCTTCAAGAGCATGTGGAGAAAACTATGATACGAACTGAAAATTATATAACACTAGCTATTGTAGGAAGAACTGATTACAGGCTTGGGAGGAGCCAATGAACAATGGGATATATATAGGAGCAGGAACACAAAAGATAAGCATGTAATAGTAGTTTTGATTTTTCTTTTTGTTTTTGCTTGTTAATGAAATTTCTAGTGCAGTAAGCTAGAGAGCAGATGATACCAATCATGTACTATCACTAAGGGGTAGGAAATAGCTCGAGATTTTCTATTTACCAGGACAAAAAGGACAAGATTGGTGTACCAATTTTACTATTATTGTCTTCTTGTGAGGCATTTATTTTCCACAGCAATAATGAGAAAAACGCTTGGTGTGGCTTTCTCCTTATAATTCTAGCGGTTCCAACCAAAAGACAGCTGAACATGGTAGTTTACTCCAGTTATTTAGGAAATTATCTTGTTTCATGGTGTTATCAAGAGGTCAAAAAGGAAAAGGCATGTGTGTGTCTCAAATTTTCTGAGAAATGACAGAAAGGAGCAGACATACCAAGTATAACATCCCTTTCCCTGTTTTTCCTCTTTCATAGTACCGGCCTTCTTAGTTTTTGTGGGTAAATTCTATATATATTCAATGAAATCTCATTCAGTAGGACAAAAATGAGGTAGAAATAACGGAATGGTGCTAAATGCTGACAATGGTGGTTCTAGAGAAATAAAAAGCTCCAAAAGAATAGTGAAATGTTAGGGCATTTATCTTTTTATCCCTTTAGTGTGGACAAAGCTCAGGTGTGGTTTCAAACTTAATTTGATAATTGCTACTTTAGGAATGATGAGGATCAGCTATATTATATTATATATAATAAGAATGTTGTGGTGTGTAACTAACAGAACAAGCAGAATCAACACATGCCTACAAATTGAGTGTCATTATATAAAGTCACTTGAAGTCGTTTTCAAGTTTGAGAGAGAGAGAGAGAGAGAGAGAGAGAGAGAGAGAGAGAGAGAGAGAGAGAGAGAGAGAGAGAGAGACCACACTGTAACTTGAGGAGGGATTAGAGGATGTAGTGTGTCATTTTTTGGGTACAGTTAAGGCATGAGAAGGATGTGGTTGAGTGAAAGCCTTGTCTTAGTCAGAATTATGTGTTTGGAGGTTCAAGCTGTTTGACAAAATGCACGTGAACATCACTTTCTAGCATTGAATGCTGCCCACTTGCATACCTTGCTGGTGTGGACCTACTTGCTACAACTTGGCTCCATTCCTTACTTGAAGGAGTCCTTGATGGCACATACAAGTCTAAGTGCATTATGTATTTTTTTTTGAAAGAAAGATAATTCATTAATGCATTAGCATGAGAAGAACCAAGTTCATTATGTCATCCTGTCATTGTAGATGCTAGTAAATTCTGTTGATTTTCTTTTTCCCTTAATAATTCTTGAGATGCCAAAGTCATGTCTTACATTGGATGATTTAAGAGCATAACTAAATTTGCAGGTTTTTGCAAATTCGTTATATTACAAAATAATTCTTACCTTTTATGAAATTTGCAAAATCACCCTTGCTTTGTTTCCTTCACCATGCCTCTAAATACTTCAAATAGCGTTTTAAAGGATGGGTATGGCATGTCGACAATGAGATTCAGTTCTATTATCGATGGTGACAGGGCGATCATTTTTGATAAATTTACATTAGATAAAATCAAGAGGGTCATTGTCTCCCTGCCTAATGGGAAATCCTCTGGCATGGACGAGTTCCCAATCAAGTTCTTTAAGGAGAATTGGGACTGCATGAAGGGTGATTTGTTTCATATGATGGAGGAATTTCACACTAATGCAGAGGTGCCAGAAGTCTTGTGTAGATCCCTACTTATTCTCATTCCTAAGGAATCACAGGCCAATAAAATCGGTAGATTCTAACCTATTTTCTTGGTGAGTTCAATTTTCAAGATCATCACAAAGCCTCTAGCAATACAGGTTAAACTGATCATGTGCAAACATATTTAGGATTCACAAAATGCTTTCATCCCAGGAAGAAGGTTGCACGAGTCATGCATTGTGGCACATGAGGCATTACACTCTATTAAACTCTCAGGTAAACATTATCTTTTTTAAAAATAAACAACATTGAAAAAGCATTTGACTCTCTTGATTGAAAAATCTTATTATATTGTGTACATAATATCCTCTTTATTTTAGCAATAGAAACCCTATCGGTGATGCTAAAATGGTATATTTCTAGCGTATAAGGTCTCTGATAGTGTCACATTATCTCACTTACTATTTATTGGCTATCTTTTGGTGTTTGGTGAGGTGAAGAAATAGAATATGTGGGCACTTTGAATCATTTTAGGGTGTTTTAAAGAAATTTTGGGGTACGTATGAATGTTGTCAAGAGTCAAGTCATGGTGTTGAATGACCACACGGGTGAAATGTAAAGAAAAGGCTCTACCATCTTTGATTGTGGAGTGGGGTCCCTTCCTATGAATTTTTTTGGCCTCCCCTTGAATTTGGGGATTTTGAGGGAGGTTCATTGGGGAAGGGTGTGTTGAAGAACACAAAAAACTTGATGAAAGCATCTGCGCATAGCAATACAGAGGAAAACGACTTTACGTGGTTCGGCATTTAGCTACATCCACAGAGAGAACAGATCGATCTTTCTCATATTCTGTTATGAATCCTTGGTTACACTCCCTCAAGGTTAAATAGCCAACTCTATCTCTCAAGATAACAACCAACATTAAAAAAAGGTAACAACCTACCAAGATAAATACGGTAAGTATCTAGGATAGAATACAAAGATAACAGCCTGCTAAAAATAAGGAGCGAGAATCCTATCCAAAAGACGTCAACAATCCCTCCCTCAAGTTGGTAGGCAAATATCAATTTGTCCCAACTTGCTTATGATATCAAGGTGTTCTTCTTTTCCCAGAGCTTTAGTAAAAACATCGGCCAGTTGATCTTGACTTTTGACATGAGGAGTTTTGATGACTTGAGCTTGAATTTTTTCACGAACAAAATGACAATCGAGCTCAATGTGTTTTGTTCGCTCGTGAAAAACTGGATTAGCTTCAATATGAATGGCAGCTTGATTATCACATCTCAATTCCATGGGTTCATCAACTTTAATTCCCATGTCTGATAACAGAGACTTGATTCAGATGAGTTCACATGCTCCGAGAGCTATAGAGCGGTATTCGACTTCAGCACTTGATCGAGCTACAACATTTTGTTTCTTACTATGCCAAGTTACCAGGTTGCCTCCAACAATCACACAGTATCCTAATGTGGATCGCCTATCATTTGGGTCCTCAGCCCAATCAGCATCTGCATATCCAACAACATTTAAATTTGCATTTCTTTTTCGATCGTCCCTTTTAGGTACCTGAGAATTCTGTAAGTTGCATCAAGATGTGGTTCTTTAGGGTCATGCATGAACTGACTTATCAAGTTGATTGCATATGTTATATCTGGCAGAGTAACAGTGAGATAAATGAGATGACCAACCAGTCTTTGAAACTCACCAACGTCTGCCACCAATTTTCCATCATTTGTCCTTAACTTGTTGTTGGAATCTACGGGAGTGTCTATAGGTTTGGCACCAAGCATCCCTGTATCCTGAAGAAGATCCAAGATATACTTTCTTTGGCAGATAAAAATTCCTTTACTTGAGTGGGCAACCTCTAAACCAAGGAAATACCTGAGTATTCCTAGATCTTTTATCTCGAATTTATGATGAATGATAGTAGATTTAGATCCCTGAATAGAAACAAACATGGAATGATCAACAAAACTTCTTTTAAAGCCCATCTCATAGAGAGCCCTACTTAACTTAGCGAACCAAGCTCGAGGGGACTGCTTTAGCCCATAAAGTGCTTTTTTTAATTTGCATACTACCCTTTCATGGTCTTGGATCTGATAACCTGGAGACAATTCCATATATATTTCTTCCTCAAGATCTCTGTGAAGAAAAGCATTTTTAACATCAGATTGGAACATTTTTCAATTCTTATTCGCGGCCATTGATAAAAGAATTCTTATGGAATTCATTTTAGCTACAGGGCAAAGGTTTCATTATAGACTATTCCCTCTATTTGAGTGTAATCTTTTGCAACCAATCTGACTTTATACCTTTCAATGGAACCATCACTGTTATATTTGATCTTGTAGATCCAACGACATCCTACAAGTTTTTTTCCTTCAGGATGATTGACGATTTCCCAAGTACCATTTTTTTAGAGCATGAATTTCCTCTGCCATAGCTTTTCTTCACTCAGGGTCAAGGTTGGCTTCTTGAAAGGTATTGGGTTCACGGTGAGCATAAACACTTAGGGCATAAGAGATATAAGATGATGAGAGACCTTTAAGGAAGAAATAGTTTTGGATGGGGTGAGACATGGAGTGTGTGGTTGAATATGAGGCCAAATAGGTATAAAAATCATTCAACCGCTCAGGTAGACCAAATCTTTTAGTGGGAGCAACAACAATAGCATCATTGGAAGTCGATTCATGAGAATTTGGTTCATCAACAATGTTTGGGTCTAACTCGATTTGGGTGCTAGGAGTCGGATTAGGTAAGTTTTGCAATTTGGTAGTCTCATAGTTTTGAACATTTGGAAGGGCTAATTTGATTCTCTTCCCAATCTCTCCCTGTGGATGAACCTCATCAAAGAAAATATCAGGCTCATGAAAAAAACATTTACTTTCAAAGAAATGAATATCTTTGGAGATATAAATTTTGTTTTGATGTGGATCAAAACACTGATAACCTTTTTTAACTGTAGAATAACCCCAAAAAACACATTTGACCGACCTGGGTTTGAGTTTGTCTCTGCTTTTGGCTTGAAGGTCAATAAATACCTTTCATCCGAAAACACATAAATAAGAAATAGATATGGGCTTATTGTAGACTACTTCCAGTGGCACACGCCCTTCAATAGCAGAACTGGGCAAATGATTTGAAATGTAGCAAGTTGTTAAAATAGCCTCAGACTAGTATTCTTTTGGTATATTTTTTTCAAACATAATTGCTCTGGCAATATTCAGTAACTGATGATTTTTCAGTTATGCGACTCTATTTTGTAGTGGAATTCCGACACAAGAATTTTGAGGCTAAATCCTATGTTTGGTAAAAAAAACTCCCATACTAGTATTGACAAATTCACCCCTATTATCAGACCGCAATTGACCTTTATTTTTTTATCAAATTGAGTGAAGACCAGTTGATAAAATTCTGAAAAAACTCTTGAGACTTCGCCTTTATTTTTAAAAAAATAAATCCAAGTTGCCCGTGAGTGATCATCAATAAATGTAACAAAATAGTTATACCCCAAATGTGATGTTACTGGGGCCGGTTTCTAGACATCAGAATGTATCAAATGAAACATAAATCCAGATCTACTATGAGACTTAGAAAACGGTAGCCGAGTTGCTTTGGCATATTCGTAAGCATCACATGCACTTGAAATAGCAGTTAAACACGACAATAACTGGTTTTAAACTTTGTATGAAGGATGGCCTAATCTGGTGTGCCACAACATGCTGATCAATTCCTTAGAGTTGTATGCAACAAGAGCTTGAGCATCACCAACAAGAAAATATAGGTCATCATGCTGCTGCCCTTTACCAATCACTTTTTGTGTCCTTTAATCCTAAAAAATCACATTATCAGCTGAAAACACAGCTACACAATCATGGCTCCTGGTGATACGACTAACATATAATAGACTAGCTGGAAACTTTGGGATATAAAGAACTTTGAAATCAGTATAGTTATCAAAAAAGAAAGTTGAACTGATTCCTTCTACCGAGACTTTGCTCCCATCGACAATGCATACATTTTTCTCTATAGTGTACCAAATGTCATGCAACCGTGATCCCTCTCCTGTCATGTGGTCGGATTCTCTAGTGTCCACACTCCATTTTTCAGGTAACATTTTGAAGGTAAAGCAATGAGAGATACCTGATGTGTTTTCACAAGTTGGTCCGGTTGGTTCCACAAGATATCCCTTATTCAGCTGTTGCAAGACATTGGTAAGATCGACAATGGAGACTACGTTGGCTGCGTAGGAGCCTCTCGGGTTGGTGAGTCTCGTGGACGTGGCTTTAGGTGGTCTGCCGTGAAGCTTCCAACATCTATTTTTCATATGGCTGAACTTCTTACCGTAGGTGCAACAAAACTTGGGCCTTTTCGAGATGTCTTTCTGGTCAATGATGCCAGTGGTAGATGGAGGATGTAAAGCTTTGAATGCCATTTTTTTAGTTGCGGATTCAATGGCTTGTGAGGATGGATTCATTACCTTTCGTCTGGTCTCCTCACGTTGAATGATAGAGAAAACTGTGTTAAAGGTAGGTAATGGCGTCAATATGAGAATTTGACTTCTCAAGGATTCAAATTCCGGCTTGAGACCGGCCAACAGTTTAAAAATCTTGTCTTCCTCTATACATTTTTTAATGATCTCTGAATCAATAGTGACGGGTCGATATTGAGCAAGCTCGTCCCAAAGACCTCTAAGAGTCCCTAGATAAGTGTGAAAAGGTTTCTCTTGTTGAGTGTGAAGAGAAATGTCTTTCTAAATTTGATAAATTTGAGCAAGGTTATTTTGTTCACCATACACATCACATATACTTTCCCACATTTCTTAGGCGGTTTCTAAGAAAAGAAATTCCTCAACAATACTTGGATCCATGGAATTGAGGAGCCAAGACATCACCAAATGATTTGCGAACTCTTATTCATCATAATCGATGTCATCTTGTTCCAGACGAGAAGTTTTTCCTGTTACATGCCCCAATTTCCATTTGCCGCTGAGAAACAAGCTAGCAGCCTTGGACCAACTAAGATAATTTGTTTCATTTAATGAAACAATAGTAATCTTAAGAGTGAGATTCTGATCTTGAATCACCATTTTAACATTTCTAGGGCTTTGAGATGAGGTATCCATAGAGACACATAAAAACAGAGAGATATCTTGTAAATATTGATGCTTTCAGCCAAAAAAGAAGGATATAGCAGCTGACCGTAATGCTAAATCAAAAAGTTGTGCAGGATCAAAAAAGGGGCTCTGATACCATGTTGAAGAACACAAAAAACTTGATGAAAGCATCTGCGCATAGCAATATAGAGGAAAAAGACTTTACGTAGTTCGACATTTGCCTACATCCACGAAGAGAACAAATCGATCTTTTTCATATTCTGTTATGAATCCTTAGTTACACTCCCTCAAGGTTAAATAGCCAACTTTATCTTTCAAGATAACAACTAAATACCGTAAGTATCTAGGATAGAATACAAAGATAACAGCCTGCTAAAAACAAGGAGCGAGAATCCTATCCAAAAGACGTCAACAGGGTGGGGGATCACATTAGAGAGAAGACCCAGTCATGCATCTCATCTTTTGTCATTGGCAGGATAGATTAATTTGGTATGCTTCAATATCGCAAGTGTGGTCTTTCATTTCATTTAAATTTTCAAAATGCCAAGAAAAATTGAGAATCACATAACTACCTTCTTCAAAAAAATCATTTGGAATGGTAAATTAGAAGGAAAAAAGAAATCATTGGCGAATTAGATGGAAATCTCCAAACCATTAGATCTTGGTGTGTTGGGGGTTCCCAACCTTCACACATTTAATTTGACACTCTTGGTCAAGTGGTTGTGGTGGATTAGTAGAGGTGAAGACAGGTTGTCCCTTATTTTCTCATAAAAATATGACTTAACGGCTTGGTTGGTCTGCAAACTAGGTGGTGAATTACAAACGGAGAAGGGGACCTGGCATTTGGGATGGGTTGATCTTGGTTTTACAGATTTTTTTTGTCACTTCACAAAAATTCAGGTTGGAGATGAAAATTCAACGCTTTTTTGACAGGATCAGTGGTGGGGGACAAGCAAGCCACTTGGGGAGGCTTTTCCCGACATGTATGAAGCTGCAAGAGAGAAGTATAGTGGGATCTCAGAGGTTTAGTCCATGCCATTGGGATCCTGGGATATTGTCTTGAGAAGGAACCTTCAGAATCTGCATTTCAGCAATGGTCTGCCCTAACTAGTGACCTATCACATTGGTCACCATCAAACTAGGTGAAGTCCATTAGTTGGATGCTTAAGGGGGACGGTCAATACAAGCCAACCTCTTTGTACCTAGCTATGTCAATTTTTTTTTTGAGAGGGGATGACTGATTTTGAAAGGGAAGGTGAACACGGAGACACGCCTCAAGTGCAAAGGCTTCCATCTTGCTAGCCGATGCTCCCTCTACAACATGTATTTTGGGACTGCTGCTTCATTTGGACCATGCTTAACCAGGCTTGGGGGGACTTGAATCTGGAATTGTCAGCCTTGCAATTTTCAAGAGATCGTATAATTGCAAGGCACCTCGACTCATCGGGGAAAAGATGGAAATTTGTTTGGCGAGTTTGGTTGGAGAGGAACCATTAGATTTTTTAAGGGCTTGAGAGGTGACCTGGACTGTATTCTACTCCAGATCAAGTTGAAAATCACTGATCGTGCACGACACAAGTGGTCTGGGTAATCCATTGACTGGCTCGATGGTCACAGATATCTGTCCTGTAGTGCTTGTTGCATTGATCCTCTTTCTTTTTTTATTTATTTTTCATATACATAGTAACAGATATAAGCATTATGAAATTAAATTTCAATACCAACAACGTCCTTCCATCGTCACAATTAGCTTCTACTTGTAGCGACTGAGACACACATGCTTCTTGTGGGCACAAGTAACATGTGCCTCCCAAAGAAGAAGAATGATCACCCATTGAACACTTTAAATTGTTTGCAAGAAATAGACTGCATGTGATAGACTGCAGCAGAGGGGTATCAGTATCTAGAAAGCTCGGACAATTAGATGTGATTATGGAAATGATGTAGTTGCTGAAATCTTTGAGATTCTCACATGGAAAGCACACGAATGATCGCCATGTTGTCCTAAATGAGGCAGTCTTTCACGATACAGTGTGACAGAGCCGAAAGAAGATCAACATTATCACTCATGAAGATCAACAAAAAATGTTGAACCCATGAACCGAACAAAATAGAAAACAAAACTAAAATATAGAAAAACAAAAGCTAAAGAAAAAGAAACTATAGACAGCTAGCAACAAACAACAAAGCCAAGCTCAACCAGGATCCGTTGGATTAGAAGAAACCACCGATGAGTGAACGTTGTTCAGACAAAAGGAGAGGTATCTAAGATGCATACGTAGAATCCCATATACATCAACCAGGATTTTATGGACAAGATTATTAAGGATGACCGGAATTTGACGGAAAGTAGCATCATTGCGTGCCATCCAAACAAACCACCAAGTAGTAAGCAACCATGTCTTCCAAATCAGTCTCCACCGCTTGTATCGTCTAATTTCAATAGGGCCCAGGAGCAGATCAAGTGCAAAAGACTCTCATTTGACAATTACGTTCGGAGATCTTCACGTCCTATTAAATAGAGCCACAAAGATTGGGCATGACCATAATAAATGAAAAGTAGTTTCTTCAGCAACTTGACACAGCACACACCAACTTGGAAACTGAAATCCCAACTTCTTTAAATAATTGTGAGTGTAAACCCTATCATGCAAAATTAACCAAGCCAAGACCCGGGATCTTGGGGAAGGGCCCTTACCCCATAACGCACACTCAGGGAACCAATCAGCCCCTAAGGGGAGCAACGATCTATACACTTTGTGGGTGTGGAACACACCATTTGGTGCAATCGCCCATTGCAACCATTGATCATAATTTTCTGCATCCCCATTTTGATCTCTGAAGGATAATAAGGCTCTCAGCCACATGCTTTGCAAGTGCGAGATCACCAACCCCCAGGTTCCATGATGAAAATGAGATAAATCAGGAGCACCCTATTTAGCATGAAGCAAATGAGCACATGGAGAACCTGGTTGATGGGTCATCCAACATTGCTTGGCCACAGGAGCAATACTCCTCTGTCTTGGAGCAAAAACACCTAAGCCAGCCATACGCCTAGGTAACACTATCGTTCGCCAACCAACCAAATGGCGTTTACTCTTAAGTTGACACCCAGACCAAAGAAAATCCATCATTAAACGACAAATCTGCTTCTCCACGCCACGAACATTGACATGAAGAATTCAGAGATAGAAGAAAGAACATGTCTGATTAAAGTTAGACGGACAACAATGGAGAGATAAGACGCCTGCCACGAAAAAAAATGTTTTTCACTTTTTGAATAGTTGAAGCCCAAGCAACGGAAGAGAGGTGCTTCACTTGTAACGGCAGGCCCAAATACGTCATCAGCAACTCAGAGATTGCACAATTAAAAATATGTTGACCCGCTGCAAGCATAGGAGACTGAACATTGAACATAGTAAGAGAGCATTTGCTATCATTTAGGGAAAGCCCAAAAGGAGAAAGAAAGAACTGGAGAATAAGCTTGAATCTAAGCATCTGCTGCACGTTTGCTCGCAAAAAAAAAATCATATCATCAACATAAATAAGAATATGGTTCAAAAAATTCAGAACATCTAGAGGATCTATCAGGCGCTTCTCCGCAACACTCTTGAGCAACACCACGAGACCCTCAACAATGACATTGAACAACAAAGGTGAGAGAGGGCAGCCTTGCCTTAATCCACGCCTCAACTTGATCTGGCCACCTCTAGTGCCGTTAATCTTAATCATAGCATGAGCATTAGAGACCAATTCCCTCATCCACCCAGAAAAACGACGACCAATGCCAAAATTGGATAACATTTGAAATAAAAAGGGCCAATACACAGAATCAAAGGCTTTATGAAAATCTAATTTAAGAGAAAAATAGGGCTGGCCACTAAGATGTAAGGAGTGAATGACTTCAGAGGCCAAGATGAATGAATGGTGAATCCTCTTATTGTGGATAAAGGCAAACTGAGAGTTCGAAAAAAAATGGTGAGCCACAATCTTCAACCTATTAGCCAATACCTTGGCAATCATCCGATAAAGGGCACTCATAACAGAAATTGGGCGAAACCTAGAGATATCAGTGATAGCATCATCTTTCGAAATTAAAGAAATAATTGCCAAGTGGGTTTGAATAGGCAATCTGGAGTTGCGATAGAACTCATCAAATATGTTAATAACGTCAGGCTTCACACAAGTCCAAAAAATTTTGAAGAAATCCACATGAAACCCATCAGAACCTGGAGCTTTCCACCCCGACAAACCTTTGATGGCCCTAAAAATATCATCTTCAGAGAACTTCATTGGCATAATTCTGGCCTGATCTTGTCGAATCGAACCAACAGAAACAGGACCAATGACACCCATCGTAGTAAGTGAAATAGAATATAAATCTTTAAAATATTGAGTGACAGCTGAAATAATGCGTTGATTAAGGTACAAAACACTCCCAATGGTGATTGATAGAACGACATTCCTCCTATGACGATGAGAAACATATGAGTGAAAAAATTTAGTATTATCGTCTCTTACCGTAAGTCATTTCACCCTTGCCCATTGCTTCCATCTAATTTTCTCTTTGACCCTCCAGTTCTTCAAAAGCATTGATAACTCAATAGATCTGACCTACAAACTCTGCAGGTGTGAATCAGATAAAGACTCTGGGGAAGACATAGTTTGATACAATGCTGATATCTCTTGTTTCCAAGTAGTCATTTGCTGAAATTTAACCACATTTTGATTATGGAGTCAAGCTTTGATATCCTTAGTGAGACGAGACAACTTCTCATGACACCGGATAACTGCTCACTGCTCATTGGAGGGCTTGTTCCAAGAGTTTGAAATAATAGTGTGAAAGTCTAGCTCCTGGAGCCACCATTGTTCAAACACAAAATGCATGTGAGCACATGCCGTCATTACAACAACGAAGGATGGAGAAGGAGGTACTCTCTTTCTCTCTATATATTTTACTCAAAGAAACCGCCCCAGGCACCGAAACCTAGTCGCCCTGCTCTCTCTCTCTCTTACATACATATGGCGGTGAGGTGTTCGCATGGAGAAAGGTGTGGACGGACTCTGAGGATAAGCGTATGGTTTGTTTGGATTTTGGAACCGCCCATGCATGCCATTCCATCTGGTAAATTCAAAGGTGGGGCCCATCTACATCTTGTCCACAAGGACAGGTGTTCACTTGAAACTAGGAGTTTCAATGGTTCGGGTTTGATCCGACCCAACCCGTATCAAGCCCTATAGAGTCAAATAAGGAGGTCTGATTAGAATCTGCATCAGACTCAAAAGGGCCCGATTAATTTATGCAGCTGGGTATTATTTGTGAAATTTCATACCATGTCTCGGCCTGACCAGAGTTCCCACTAAGATCCACAAATTTTTAATGTAAAAAAGATAAAAAAATATTATTTTAGTGGGTGTGAACCAGTTTTGGTTCATGCAATTTTTACAGGATACAGGTTTGGTTTTCCGATTTGACCTGAAGCCAGCAACTCAAATCAAATCTAGGTTTTGTCCCACCTTGGTCTGAATCAAACCCGACCCTTCGTACCCCTACTCGGAACCTCACTCTCTCTCTCTCTCTCTGGTGTACTTGCCCACACCAAATGGCCACTGACTAAAAATGGATGTGCACGCACTGTTAGATTGTGCATGATCCAACGGCACATGCTTAGTTCTGCACAAAAATGTCTTTAATTGCAGTCCTGACTGCCGTTGCTAAAGGTCCCAAAGCAATATGCTTCTACAAATTTTTTTGCAGGATTTTATATATATATATATATATATATATATATATATGCGTAGCTAGGATTCATGTTGGGGGGGAACAGGGGTGTAGCCAAAAAAAAAAATTTGTGTGATAGTCGGGGGTTCTGTGGCAGCGCCCCCGAATTTTTTTTTTGAGATAAAATAAAAAATGGCTACAATTATTAATAAAAATCTATTTCATATGGACAAATCAAACTATTTGCTGCAGTCAGGGCCGGGTTAGGACTGTGCTTTTAATATATATATATATATATATATATATATATATATATATATATATATATATATATATATATATTTTAACTGTTTCGGGAGGTAGGACTGGGCTACAGCCCCAGCTCCGCCTCTGAATATATATATATATATATATAATGACAGAGGTGCACAGAATTGTCGATGAGCATATAGTGCATTCAATTTTTAACTATTTTTTTTAAATTCTAACCTTCCCTAACAGATGTGGTTTATATGTATGATTTAATTAGTGGGGATTCACTTTTGAATTATTCAATTCGGAAAAGTAAGCAAGTTTTTTTAAGGGTTGAAAAATCATTGGCCCATAAATTCTAAATTTTTAAATGTTACAAAATGATGTTATTTTCGTTGAAAAAACACAAACCAAGAACAGATCCTAGCAAATGTGGCGTGTTGGATACATCCACGTACACACACTGGTATATATATATATATATATATATATATATATATATATATATATATATATATATATATATATATATAGAGAGAGAGAGAGAGAGAGAGAGAGAGAGAGAGAGAGCTAATGTGTGAACTAAGATTTTCACAAATTTTTGTTTTTTTCTCTTGAATCTAGCCTTATCGATGTCATCTACACTTGGTTTTATAAGAACCCACTCTTGAATCATCCATTTTGATGCATAAATGAGATTTTTTTTAAGGCTTCAAAATCAATAGCTCATAATCTTCAAAAATATTGAAGCATTAAAAAATCACATTTTTTTCATCTAAAGTACATGATCCAATGGTTGATTCCTAGCAAACTCACCATGCCTAGCACATCCACATGACTGGATGTGCAAAAAAATGTTGAAAATGCCTATATATATATAAATGAAGACCTACATGGTGCTAAATGAAACATGCTATTGGATTTTTGGTGTGTTTTTTTCAATTTTTTGACTCCATAGATGAGCATGATTGATTTACTAGAGATTGACACTTGGATTATGTATTTTAGATATGAAAAAAATGGTATTTGGAGCCTCAAAAATTTATGAAAATTGTAAGCCATTGATTTTTGAAACCTTATAAAAACATATTCATTCATTATAACAAAATGCTCCAAGAAGTGATTCCTGTAAAAACAAGCATATAGATCACGTTTGTATGACGTGAGAGAGAGAGAGAGAGAGAGTTTGTCAATAACCGGTATGGATAATTTTACTTAAAACCAAGCACGTGTCTAATGTTTGCTTAAACATGAGATCTAGTGCATGCATTCCCAAAATCTAGTGATAGTTTTTATTCCTCAATGTTGCAGTGGCATTCATATCTTGACGTGTACGTTCGATCCAATCCATTCATGTCTTTTAGCTTCTCATAATGCGCGTGGATAAAACTGCCTAGCTATCATGAATTCTCCACCACGTCCTACTCAATGATGGATGATGCTGGGCCAGTTAGATACTTGCAGTGGGTTGGAGGGGCCTAGAATATGTCAACTTGTATCCATTTGGGGTCAATTGGGCTGCTTTAGGGTTTCCACAATTTCAAGCAGATAAGAAAATTCGTGCATATAAATGTTGGGAGTCTCTTTCAAATAAGAGGGTAGGATGGCCAGCTCGTTAAAGAGCGGTCGTTTTTGGGTCTCTCTCTCTCTCTCTCTTTCTCTCTCTCTCTCTCTCTCTCTATATATATATATATATATATATGGTGATCATGATGGTAATGAGAAAACCTTTACTGATGCACGAATGCGCTAGCAGTAGCGCCAGAAAAGGTACCACCATTAATGCATTTTATAGCACAACTTTACACCGTCGGAGAAAAATGGTTTTTGTTGGCGCAAATTTGCGTAAGCAAAAATTTAATACTAGCACTGTTTTACGTCAGCAAAGATCTTTTACTAATTTGCGCCGATAAAGATCATGACTTAAGGAGTACACAACATTTACATAGATCCAAGCTCCAAAAGAAAAATCTAACCTTTGGATGATGTTATTTTCATATGTTAAAGTTAACTTAAATAGGATGTTTTTATACCATTTTTAAAACAATTCATATTTTCATGAATTGTAAGCCAATGATTTTTTACTATCTATATTAAATAAAATATGTTAAACGCATCTGCATCTGAATGGTTAGATTTGGCTAGATCTATACAAAAAAGAGTATATACCACTATAAGGTATCATGGTACAAAACCACCACCATATATATATATATATATATTGGTTAATCTAACATTAAACTAATTGTATTTAATACTAAATAAATTCAACTATAATAAATGACTAAAATACTCTTAAAAATGATATTTTTTAAAATATATGATTAATTTTTGTAAGTCAAAAAAGTAAATTTGATTAATTTATAAAATTATTTCTTTTAAAGGGTGTTTCACTTTTCAATTCCCTTCAAATTCTAAAGACTTGTAATGCCAAAAAAATAACTATGCATTTTTAAAAGTACCATTCTTTTAAGGGTATTTTAGTTATTTTTATAAGGTCAAACACTACAAGAAAAATGTTAATTAGTGACAGAAATTTGCGACGGATTTTTTCTGTCGCAAATTAGCGACGGATTAGCTAGAGAAAACTTTCTTCATGAATCCGTCGTTAAGTAGCGACGGATTAGCGATGAAAGTTTTCTCTAGCTAATCCGTCGCTAATTAGCGACGGATTAACGACAACAATTGTTTCGTCGCTAATTCTCAATACCAGAAAAACATTTTAGCGAGGGATTTAGCGAGGGAATTTTTCCGTCCCTAATCCGTCGCTAATTACCGACGGATTAGCGACGGAAAAATTCCGTCGCTAAATCCCTCGCTAATTTTCAATTTAAACCGAGCGCGAAATTTTCCCTCTCTCTCTTTCGAAATTTAAATCGATCGCACTCGATTTAAACCGACTTCTTCGGAGGATGTCGACGTCGGAGAGTGCGTTGGAGAGCATGTACATGAGAGTGGAGGACGGCGACGCCGGAGGACGGTCGGCGATAGCTGGAGGACGTCGGCGTCGGTTCACGGAGGATGAAGACGTCGGTTCACGGAGGACGGCGACGCTGGTTAATCACGGAGGATGACGGCAACGCCGGTTCACGGAAGATGACGGCGCCGATTCATGGAGGACGGCGACGCCGGAGAGCACCGATTCACGGAGGACTGTTCACGGAGGACGGCGACGCCAGAGGACGGTCGGCGATCGCTGGAGGATGTCGGCACCGGTTCACGGAGGACGACAACGCCGGTTCACGGAGGGCGGCGACGCTAGTTCACGGAGGATGACGGCGACGCCGGTTCACGGAAGATGA
The DNA here is from genome assembly GCF_984573655.1 of Nuphar pumila. Lineage (NCBI taxonomy): Eukaryota > Viridiplantae > Streptophyta > Magnoliopsida > Nymphaeales > Nymphaeaceae > Nuphar > Nuphar pumila. The sequence goes on from NC_143253.1 coordinate 132,101,904, forward strand.
TGGCGCCGGTTCATGGAGGACGGCGACGCCGGAGAGCATCGGCTCACGGAGGACGACGGTGACGCCGGTTCACGGAGGACGACGACGCCGGTTCACGGAGGACGACGATGCCTGTCGGGTTCGGTATAAGTCCGGCTTATTACTACCGGAATATCGCCCGACAGGGATCATTTTTTTTTTAAAATTTAGCGACGAATTAGCGACGGATAATGTCCGTCGCTAATCTGTCGCAAATTAGCGACGGAATTAACGACAAATAAGTTTTTTCGCTAATTAGCGAGCAAAAATTCGCGATGGCCTCTATCCGTCGCTAAACTGTTTAGCGACGGATTAACGATGGATATAAGCCGTCGCTAATCCATGATTTTCTTGTAGTGAAATCCATCTCATGTTAAACATAACTAGTTTAATATTAGATTAACCCTCTCTCTCTCTCTCTCTCTCTCTCTCTATATATATATATATATATATATATATATATATATTTACTAGATTATGAGAACCGAAAATATGAGAACTAATGTGTGAATTGCAATTTTCATGATTTTTTTTGTTCTTTTCTCTTGAATCTAATCATACTAATGTGATCTACATGCTTGGTTTTATAAGAACATGCTCTTTAATCAGCCGATTTTGATGCATGAGATTTTTTTAAGGCTTTAAAATCAATGCCTCATAATTTTCATAAATATTCAAGCATTTAAAAATCATTCATCAAAAATACATGATGAAATGGTTGATTCATATCAAATTCACCATGCTAAACACATCCACATGGTTGAATTTGCAAAAGAACTGTTGAAAATGCCCATATTTCTAGTTCTCATATTCTAGTGATTATATATATATATATATATATATAAGTAATGCATTCCTAATGCCCCTTTTTCGTTAGGTGTCGTTAGACCTCTTCAAAAATGGTAGTTTAATTATTTTTTTCTCACGTCTAACACAATAGATGTGATTTATAGGTTTTGTTTAGTGGGAACCGACTTTTGGATCTCTCGAATCTTACCTATATACAGTTTTTTTCGGTGATCCAAAATCAATGGCTATGAAGGTACCAGGTTTTTCAGCTCAGAAAAACATGTTTTTTCGTCAAAAAAACCTGATTCAAGAGTTGATTCTCACTAAATCGAGCATGCTAAACATATCTAACATTTCAGATCTATCATAAAACACTTAAAACCCATGAGTCAGAGAGGGGCAGAATGAGAAATAGGGCCTAATATGTTCAGTTCTCTCTCTCTCTCTCTCTCTCTCTCTCTCTCTCTCTCTCTCTCTATATATATATATATATATATATATATATATATATATCGGGTTCTTCTATTGTAGTACTGAACGAGTATAACTTACAGTGGTTTAACACTTTATGCAAATAGATCTAATCTACATGAGGAAAATCTAACTTTTGTAGAATGTGTTACAGTTCTCTTGTATTAAGGGTGACATAAACATAGTGTTTTAGGTCATTGTAATGTATCCTTGTCTTCATGAATTGTAAGCCTATGTGGACCCCTTGTAATGGACCATGGATATTGATTTTGGCCCTAGTGGGGCATGCTATTTTGTCGTTTTTGTTTCATAAATTAATTTCTCCACGTGTGAAAAAATAGCTGTTGATTTATCACTTGCTTGAAAATTGAATCATATAATATGCTTTTTTTCATATTTACACAAAAAAACCGCTCCTCGAAAACGAGACATAGTTGTGTTGTCTCTGCCTTTAGTACTTACGATCACTGCCCTAACAGCAGCGTAAAACTCCATGGTCATAATCCTATGTTGGAAATGATTAAACCTATTATCATAGTAAATAGACATTGTTAAATGATTGATCCCTTCTCTCTTTCTCTCTCCCATATACCCCCACCATGAGGAAGCAGTTTCTCGCATGGGCATGCCATTAGTGGGAAAGTCACGTCGCATGGGTGGGTGTGTAAAGTGAGGTGTTGTGGGGATTGGATATAAATAATGTTAGGTTGTATGCTAAATCACAGGAACTCGGCAAAACAGGTGCCGCACCCGCGTTGATGCGACGTGATGCGAGTGCGGGTGCGGCACCGGGTGCAGTCAACACGACTCTGGGTGCGGTCAATGCACCCAGGGTCATTTTTGTCCACTGTTTTGGGGTTAAAAAAAAATCCCGATGAAAAGGAGGATTAGGGATTTTTTTTTTTGCCCTAATCTCTCCTCTCCTCTCCCCCTGAGCTCGAGCTCTCTCCTATCGACGCCCCAGCTCCACCTCCCAGGCTCCTCCTCTCCTTTCGCAGGTAAGTACCCTCTCTCTTCTTGGGTTGGCAGGGGAGGGGCCGAGCCCCCCTTCCCTTCTCGCTCTCTTGTTGGGTCGACAGGGAAGGGGCCAAGCCCCCCCCCCCCCCTGCACCCTCTGTTTTCGGCACAGGAGGGGCCGAGCTCCTCCCCCCTCTGGCTCTCTTTTTGAATCAGCAGGGGAGGGGCTGAGCCCCTCCCCCCTCTGGCTTTCTTTTTAGGTCGAGAGGGGAGGGGTCGAGCCCCCCCCCCCCCCCCCCGCCCTCTGGCTCTCTTTTTGGGTCGTCAGGGGAGGGGTCGAGCCCCTCCCCCCCATGGCTCTCTTTTTGGGTCGACAGGGGAGGGGCCGAGCCCCTCCCCCCTCTGGCTCTCTTTTTGGGTCGTCAGGGGAGGGGCCGAGCCCATCCCCCCTTTGTCTCTCTTTTTGGGTCGACAAGGGAGGGGTCGAGCCCCTCCCCACTCTGGCACTCTTTTTGGGTCGACAGAGGAGGGGCTGACCCCCCCCCCCCCCCCCCCTTGCTCCCTCTGTTTTCGGCAGGAGAGGGGTCGAGCCCCCCTCTCGCTCTCTTGTTGGGTCGACAGGGGAGGGGTTGAGCACCCCCTGCTTCCTCTGTTTTCAGTAGGGAAGGGGCTGCGCCCCTCTCTATTTTTGGCAGGGGAGGGGCCGAGCCCCCCAAAATACTCCCTTTGATTTCAGGGGAGGGGTCGAGCCCCCCCTCCCTCTCGCTCTCTTGTTGGGTCGGCATGGTAGGGGTTGAGCCCCCCCCTGCTCCCTCTGTTTTCGGCAGAGGAGGGGCCAATCCCCCCTCGCTCTTGCTCTCTTGTTGGGTTGGCAGGGGAGGGGCTGAGCCCCCCCTTCTCCCTGTGTTTTTGACAGAAGGAGGGGGTCGAGTATAATTGATTTGAAAATTTTAATGTATTTTTTTTTGTGTTTTCAAGATAAAAATGACGGATAAAGGGAAATGACTTGCGTCATCCTCATCCCAACATGTGAGTTATGCTGCTAGTTTTGTTGATAGTTGCAGTGTGATTGATGATGTGGGGTCACTATGGGTACATGTAGATAAACTTGCAAAAACTGGAGAAGGAGGTGGTGGAAACAAGAGATTTCGATGCAAGCTCTGCGAAAGATATTTTGTTAGGTCTTACATAAGAGTGAATACTCATTTGTTGAAGATACCAGGACATGGCATTTCAGCTTGCAGAAAAGTTGATGAGGCAATGCGAAGACAATACAAGAAAATACAAGAAGAATATGAGAAAAGAAAGGCAATGACCGATTCTTCTGCAGTCAGTGTGCCATTTGCAAGACACCAAGAAGATGCTGAAAAAAAAAAGAAAAGTCAATGTAGGAGGTAGAGGAATGATACAAGCAGCATTCAATACATATGGAAGATAAGAATTGGATAAAAAAGTTGGGAGGTATTTTTATTCTGGTTCACTCCCATTTAATGCGGCTAGAAATCCTTATTGGAAGGATTTAGTAACATCCTTGGCAAATTGTAATTTGAGTGGTTATGTGCCTCCAAGTTCAGAAAAAATACGAACCACACTTCTTGCAGAAGAGAGGGCAAATGTGGAGAGGTTGCTAGAGATTAAAAAATATTCATGGGAGCAAAATAGAGTTTTTATTGTGTTTGATGAATAGACAGATATTCAAAGGCGTCCATTAATCAATTTCATTGCTTGTTCGCTTAGTGGCCCAATATTCTTGAAAGCAGTTGATGCATCTGGGAAATATAAAGATGCAGAGTATTTGAAAAGATTATTTATAAAAGTGATAAAAGAAGTGGGTGATCAAAAAGTGGTACAAATCATTACAGACAACACTCCGGTTTGTAAAAGTGCAGCGTTGAGTTTGGAGAGTGAGTACCCTCATATTTTTTGGACTCCTTGTGTAGCACACAACTTAAATCTAGCCCTAAAGAGCATCTGCAACCCTAAAGAAGAAGAAAATTCACAAGCATATGCTTTATGTTCATGGATTGAAGATTTAGAAAGAAATGTCAAAAGCATTAGGAATTTTGTTGTTAACCACCATCGTGCTAATGCTATATTTAATAGGCATTCTGATTTGAAATTATTGAAGGTCGCTGAAACACGTTTTGTGTCCATCATTGTGATGATGAAGATGATTAAAAGAGTGAAGAATGCTTTGATTAACATGGTGACTGATGAAAATTGGACATTCTATCATGCTGATGATGATATCAAAGCTCAAGAAATTAAAAAATTCATTCTTGATGATGAGTTTTGGGACAGAGTGGTATACTTCCTTCAATTTACGTAACTTATTTGAGAAATGTTAAGAGAAGTTGATAAGGATGAGCCCATGCTTCACAGAGTTTATGAAATGTGGGATAATATGATTGGAAAAATACAAGCTATAGTTTTCGATCATGAAGAAAAAAATCCTGCATTGGATGATTCAGATTTTTTTAATCATATTCATTCAATTTTAGTCAGAAGATGGAATAAGAGCAACACCCCTTTGCATTGCATGACACATTCTCTTAATCCAAAATATTATGAAAATAAATGGCAGGCTGGTGGTATTGGTCGTGTCCCTTCAAATTTAGACCCAGAGCTATCAAGACATAGAAATATGTGTATGACAAGACTTTTTCCAGAAGCATATCTTCTACATCAAGTCACACAAGAGTTTGGAAAATTTTCATCTTCAAGATTATATGGACCGGCATTATTCGCGAGAGAAGAAGATAATATAGATCCTTTCACATGGTCAACATTTGGATCAGAAACACCTCTTCTCCAACATCTTGCATTAAGATTGCTATCGCAGTATGCTAGTTCATCTTGTTATAAAAGAAATTGGAGCACATATTCTCAAATCTACAACATGAAGAGAAACAAACTCACCAACAAGCGTGCAGAGGATTTAGTATATGTTCATTCAAATCTTTGATTACTTTCGCGAAGCAATGATGAATACATGTACTAATTTGCTCTCTTAGTTATTTGATTATTTCTTAGTTTTCATTTAAGTATACTTGTATTGTATTTATCATTTTCAAATTGGGTTTGTAATACAGACAAGGAACATCAAAATTTTGGGATGTAAACCCAGAAGAGTGTGACTCCGAGGGAGAACATGATTTCAACATAACAAACATGGATTTAGCTGAGCCAAGTATTCCTTCTAATGATGCATTTGATGATGAAGGAGAAAATTATTAACATCCATTACTTCATCAGGATATACTTTGGTATATAATTTAGTTCTTTTATACTTTACTTATTTGATTGATATTTAGGTCGATTTATGTAATTACTTTACTTATTTGATTGATAATTTGATATTTAGGTTGATATAATGCATGCATGATGAATCATATTATGACAATGTTAACGGTTAAATGTTAAATGTTAAATTGTTAAAACTTCAAAATTATATATATATATATATATATATATATATATATATATATATATATATATATATATATATATATATATATATATAAAATTTTTAACATTTTTGCCCCTGCCGCACCCCCGCACCCGAGTTTTTTGGAAGTGCGGCATCCCCGCATCCGCACCCATGTGACATAGGTTGTATGCATTATGACCTGTATGTATGCCTTCCTCAAAGAAAGGGTGACTTATAGTCCAACTTTCCAAAACACTCTTTTGCTATTCAAAACATGGATGACCCTACAAGACCAAGGGTACATGCTGCATAATATTTGGTTCCGTCTAATTTTGTTGAAATTTACACGAACTAGCTCTGCTTGCCGTACTTACGATCACTGTCCTGGCAGCGTAAAACTCCATGGGCTTACTCCTTAACTCCAAGGAATCGCCACGCTTTGGCTTGTGCAAGAGATGACACTCATGAGATTTGAACCTACAGCGCCTGTCTAGAGACCTAGGCGCCATCCCACTATGACAAACCCCTTTGGGGTTTTCCTTCTAATTAAGCCAAGAGAAAAACCAATTTCTCATCAGTTGCGATCTTGGCTACTTGATGATCAGAGCAACTTATCTGTTTATTGCTACTTCATTCTCTAACATATTGCATCAAGTAGGTATCTGTGTCATTATTATAATACCTAGACCAATGTTGTCAGTAACGGTATCGGCCCTGAATCGTTTGGCCAACGATTCTGGTGAATCAACTACCGATTCCCAAGTGAATTGTTCGGCTAAAAAATAATTAAAACATATTTCATGTCAATAAAAAAGTGATGTGTTAAAACCATTAAAATAATATTAAAAATTAATTTTAAGTATTTTTTACATTTATTAAAAAATAGCTGATTCAGGTTAGTATTGTATCGATTTTCTGCCGATATGATACGCATAGGCCGATACTCACCCATACCTACAACATTGTCCAAGACAGAAATTTTTAAATAAACGAATACCACCTCTCAAATCCTGAGCAGATCCAAAGCACCACTGAATATTTGAGTTAGATCCATCCTCTTAGAGTCTTGTAATTTTCAGGGTGCTCATTGTTTCAATAGGAGCTCGGATTATATAATTTCTCTTGATATAGTGGAAGTTATCAATTTGTTGTTGTTGTGGATGTAGGATTTACCTGAACCATGTAAATTTTGTGTTCTTATCGTTATTTATCACTTCTATATTTTTTTTGTGGTTTTTGTATACGGTAGCATCGTGATGAAAGACACCAGCTGTGCTATCCTGTAACGGCATAAGTGAACTCTATTGTGCACCTTTCTGACAACAATACATTTGAGTGGTTCATAGTTGGCAAACTAGTGACTCAGATTTGGATCACAAGTCAGCGGACGAGTTAGGACTATGCATTTTCTAGTGTTAAGATATGGAAAAAAACCAAATTCATACTGCATAATCACTAAATTTGGCATATAACATCAATGACTAAGCTATACAAGTAATCAATTATACATAATTGTTAATATTTATGATTTAAAAACATATGATTCTTTGTAACAAGTATTCTTTTATGAGCATTATGCATTAAAATCACAAAATGCATGACAAAAAACACAAGCATGTGGATCAACGGTCATGAGGTGATAGTGACCCAGTTGGGGGTCTGATCCGGGTCGACTGGGGCGATTCCCGAGTTAACCTCACCGGGTTTTGCCAACTATGGAGCGGCCTAATTAAGTTGGAGCTCAATGTAAACATGTAAAAGGGCACAAAACTTAGCTTCTAGCAAGCACAGGCACATGAAGATGTATGCATAGAAAGTGATTTAATGTGTAAGAGGTAGCTCCTATGCACATAAAGCTTACATTTAGATTCTCCGTCGATTTTCAGACATCTTCACAAAATTTTGGCGATTTGGATTTAGGATAAGATCGTGAAAGGAAACCCTATTCCCAAAAAGATTTCCCATGCTGCAGGTGTGTGTGTGTGTGTGTGCACGCACATGAATGCGATTGAGTGTGTGTCCGTTGGTTAAAAATAGTGTCAACCTGCATCCTGGCAATACATGCAAACCATGAACTATCTTTTAGAAAAATGCTTGATAACTATTAGGCATATCTCGAACATTCAAAAGCTTGAAAATTTAGGTTTACAAGAAATAACCTAAACAAATTTTAGTACAAATTAAACGGGCATAGTTAGAACTACAAGAAAAAATTGCAAGCACCAAGTTGAGTGAAGAAAAAAAAAAAAACAATCAATGACGAAAAGCTGAATGAGTGCCCGCTTGGTGTTTCTATTGTTTTGGTCAAATCTGGTGGATCATCCTAATCTCTTATGATTTATTGCGTGAGATTTGGCTTGCTAGACTTGTCCTGCAGTAGATGGTGCACGTCCCTTTTGTCTAAAGTAAGCAGCTAAAGCTTAACCAAAGGCTTTTGTGTACCGTTTGCTACAGTGAAAGCTGATGATGCCATTATTGAAATTCAGGACGCTTCTGGTCAGCATTTGTTGGTTTGATTTTGCCTTGATAATCTCAATGAAGGTACAAAGGCTTGATAAATGTCGCATGGCAGATATACAATGTTCTGACACAATTTTGAGACAGGCTTATATCACTTACTAGTGCTAAGATTTAAAGTTGATTAGTGGTGTTCATGTACTCAATCAAACAGTGAGCGCAAAAGGAGAGTAAAAGGTAAACTGGGTGAAGCAGGGAGCTACAGACTCAAAAAATGAAATCACTTAGTGTTATGCTAGTTGGTAGAATCTGATGCAGAAAACAGATTAATGCAGTCAGACCACATGATAAAAGGGTAAAGCCATTGCTGGTCAAGATGTACACTGGCATCACAGGATGAAATATGAATAAACGGCAATCTGTTCATATACTTGTCACCTCTTCTCTTACTTTTATTTTGCATGTTGTTCGTAACTGCCAATATATATATATATATATATATATATATATATATATATATATATATATATATATATATATATATATATATATATATATATATATATATATATATAGTGATGTGTAGCTTCAGACCATTTATCTCTCTGGCCGTCCCAGACCTCTTTAAAAAAACATAATTGCACAAGTTTTTTTTGCTTAATCCAAATCAGTATATGTGTTTATCACTGCTTATTTGCGAAAAACCATGCCTTGGATTGAATCAGTTTAACCAGAATTCTTGATTTTTAGGTAATCAAGTTTTTGGGGGAATATATACTGTTGATTTTTTCATTGAGCTAAAAATACTTTTAAACACAAAAAATGCTTAAATTAATACATGTTTTCTACTAAATAAAGTGTGGATATCACATCTATGGGCTTAGATCAAACAAAAAACACAAGTATATTTTGTAAATGGGTCTGGGACAGTCTAGGAGATAAAAGGTCTGGAAGACACATATCTATATAATGGAGAGAGAGAGAGAGAGGTGGGACCAAACGAAATTGAATCAGGTGATATTGAAATGAAATTATACACAAAGTTACAAAACAGACAAGGTAGCCTTTTTTTCTTGGGAGAAAAAAATGTACGTTTTCAGTAATGACACGTTCAAAAATTAAAAAAAGGGAGAGAGAGTAATGATGTAGTTTGGCAAAGAATACTGAAGAAAACAACTTTAGACACCAGTGTCAAACACCGTCTCACTTGAAATGAAAATGGTGAATATTACTCGAAACATTTTGAATTATTGCTTTGGCTGCCTTTCGTTAAAGTAAGATGCTTTCTTACAAATTCAAGCAACCTTTGTAACTTTCATGCGTGAACAAAAGCCACCCGGGATCCTCTTTTCCTCTTATGAATTGTTTTTTGGTAATTCAATCTTGGCCAAAACATTGGGTTAATATATATGATCATTGAGCCCGAGAACAAGAGTTGTCTGCCGTTCATCACTCTTTGTCGCTCTCGAACTCTCTTTTCGATTCTTTTATTTAAAGCTTAAAAGCAAGATCTGCTGAGCTTTCTCTGCTTTTGCAAACCTGGCGGATCAATGATGAAATTCGATGAAAGCAGCGATCGAGAGTGCATTGGCTTGCGGCTGGTGATGACAACACCTGATTTTTTCACTCCTGTGCTTCACACCGGCATAGGAAGCATGTTATCCCTTCTATCTCCATTGAGGGAGTAACCTATTTTGCTGACAATGTCATCTCTACGGTTTCTCTCTACTTCAAGGCCCTTTATGTTGCCCAACACTTCGCCGGCAGCTCTATTGGTCATCTCCTCGTTCGGACTATTGACCTAGCCCAATCCAGATCCATGCAAACTCTGTTCGCTGATGATGAGATGTTTTCGGCTATTAAGAACCTGTCAGGTTGGAAAGCTTCTAGCTTTGACGGCTTTCCCATAGACTTCTTCTGTATCTTTTGGTCCTGCACTAAGAATGACGCTATCAAAATCTTCGTTGAGTTCCATCGTAATTGTCGACTGTCAGTCCACACGCATTTAGCCATTGTCTTTGTCATCCTTAAGGACGTGACATCTTTTGATATCTTGAGATTCTGTCTTATTTTGGTTTTGGGGGGATCTACCACATTATTGCTAAGATTTTGGCTAACAGACTCTGAGTCGTCGCTTCTTGAATTTTCTCAAATTTTCAGTTCGCTTTTATCCCCTTTATGCGGATTCATCACTCCTTCATTCTGGCCTCGAAAGTCCTGCACTCTTTGAATATCATCGGCCAACCTTTTCTCTCTCTCAAGCTCGACTTTCATAAAGCCTTCGACTCGATTCATTGGCCTTTCTTATTCCATATGCTTGACAACTTCAGTATCAGTCGTCGTTTCTCTTGATGAGTGCACGAGCTGGTTTCAAATGCTCATTCTTTGATTAAGATCAACGGAGTTAGAGGCTCGCAGTTCAAACTTGAGCGCAGTATTCAGAAAGGTTGCCCTTTTTCTCTTTTGTTATTTAACGACGTTGCTGAGGGATTCGTGGCTTTATTCAAGAGGGCAGCAGATTCTGGCATTATTGATCTTCTCGGCATCCAGAAATTTCCCCATCATATTCTCACCTATGTTGAAGATATGATCATCTTCGGTCGCGCCTCCGTGCAGAAAATATTGATATTCAAGCTCATCTTTCAGTTTTTCCTCTCTCTGTCGGGTTTATCTCTGAACAACAGTAAATGTTGTATGCTCATGTTCAATGCCCTCCTTCCTGGATGGCCATTAAGCAACAAATTTTTGGCTGCGCTACTTCGGATCCTCTTATTTCCTATCTAGGTCTCCATTTGCAACTTACGCGCATCCCCTCAACCACTTGGAATGCCACTCTTCAAAAAGTCCAAACCAAAATGTCCTCTTGGAAGGCTTCCTACCTTTCCATCGTAGGTAGGCTTACCCTCATCAAGTACGTCTTATCCTCTATCCTGAAATTCCTTATGTCTATATTCTTGATGCCCACGGGCGTGGAGAAGAAATTCTCCCGTTTGATGACAATTTTTTTCTGGTCTGACTGCCATCCTCAGACTAAGCACCATCTGGTGGGTTAGAATTCTTTGTTGTTCCCTAGGTGTATGGCAGGTCTGGGGATTCTTGCTTCGAGACTTAGAAGTATTGCTCTCATCGTGAAGCAATGCTGGATGGTGCACCGTCTTGACAATCCGTGTGCTGCCTTATTGCATGCTAAATATGGCTCCTTTGAGTTGTTCTTTTTTTATCGTAGTTATCACAGGCTTCCTACTTTGCACATGCATTGCATGTGGCTTAAAGCTATGTCTTTCGTCCTCATGAATGAGGGTGATCCTGACCCTGTTGCACAACTTTTTGCATCGGGCAATTGCGCCTAGTGGCGCTTTCTGCACCAAATCTCTTTATCTGTCTCTTCTTCTTCCTCCTAGAGCTGACTGACTACCTGAGCATTTGTTATGGGCTAAAGGTTCAACTTCGCGTTCTCGGTTCTTAGCTTGGTTGATTTTGCATGATCTGGTCCAGACGGACAGCTTCCTCAAAAGAGTGGGTTTTCAGCTTTCGAGTCGGTGCATCATGTGCAATGCGTTAGAAGAATCCACCTATCATTTGTTTTGGGCCTGCCTCATCTTTGTGGATTTCTTTAAGAGTACGTGGAACAAACCACTTGATATCAACGTGCGATAGGACTCTTTCACGCTCGATCTTCTGTGGGGCCCACCGCAGGTGCGCAGTTGCAAGAGATGGCGGCTGATCTGGAGAACTTGGCTCCTCACTACCTAGTGGGCTATTTGGATGACCCGCAACAATGCGATATTCCGTCAAACTCTAATTGTTTTTAATAAGCTCGTGCATTGCATCTTGGCTGATGTGTACGCAATTTTGCGCCTCTGCTGCCCTAGTCTCCATCGCCTTCAGCCGCCCTCTCTTCTTCTTGACCCTGGCTGAATTTGTTGGAATTTCGACTTCTGTCCTTATGTTTTTCTGTTTTTGCTTTCCTGTTTTCAGCCCTTGCTTTGGGTCTGCTGTTTGTTTGCTCGCGGGCTTTGACCCTTTGTCTTAGTAATGTTGATGTTTCGTTAGGCTCTCTCTGATGGGTAGAGTTGTACCATTTTACCAAGGTGATATCTGGTTTGAACTTCACCATGGGGGCTTAACCTAAGCCAAATTGATATGCAAGTACCATTTATACAACTAAATATGCTTGTTTGAGTTACAGTAACTAATTCAATAGTATTAAGTAGTCTGTAATGGCAATCTACATACAAACTGCAAGATTAATGGCTAACGTTTACTTGAACATACCAAATCCATTGAGAAAATGCTTGGTTATGTTGCAAGTTACGAACAAATATTGGTGTACTCTTGCCATTATACCGTAGAATGTCATGTTCACCGTCGATTAGTCAGTGCTCGAAATCAAGTGATTCGGATGATTACAAGTTACTCTGCTTAGAGTTACAGTATCAAATTTGCATTGCCCAAAAAGCTATCATGGCATTCAAAGCTTTCACTCTAAAGCACATTAGACACCAAAAGGACCACAAAAATCGTATATGATGAGTCTAATGCGCCTGTCAAGGGCAAGAAATTACAAATATATTTTTACGATTGAGCTCCATAGGCAAGTAACTCTAGAATCTGTAAAGTAAAAACAGTATGAATAGAAAGCTGTCATCTTGATTACAAGAGGATCCTTGTTTTTAAGGGTCCTCATAATCTGACTTGCATTTTTTTCAACTCCCCATGTGGACTCCATGTGACCTATGCTTTGGCAAGGGCTAGACCTTTAGAGAAAAAGAAGATGTTCCCCACAAGAACCGGCATGTTTTCCGGATCATGAGCCCCTGGCTGACTCCTTCACTTTAGTTTTTTTTTTTTTAGGCTTTTCATTACCCTTTTTCCTAACTCTCCTAGAGTTTGTTATATAATAAAAACACAAAGCATACCTCCAAACAACCTCAATTGGTGTTGCGTCTTATAAACCTAGCAGACTTAGTGATTAGGACGAACCAGAACAAAGAGTAGCAGGATCTGGGGAATGATTATGAATGGTCATGCAGGAGCGTGGTGGGCCATGCATACCATGTGCATGCATGTGCTGTGTCTGGGTTCAAGGGTCCACTTTCCCGCTTTATGAAAATAATTTATTTTTTTACACGCCCCTTTTTTTGTGCTTTTTACCATTCTTTTCCTTTTACCATCTCTCTCTCTCTCTCTCTCTCCGTATTATACGGCCACATAACCTTTGATCATCCCTATGCCATGCCCAAAATAAAAAGAATAAGATACTAGAAACGGTATAATTTTTTTTAAAATACTTCTCAATTTTTTTTTAAATATAAACAAATAAATAAACATGCATGTGATAAGTTTTTGCTGCTTAACGCAAATTTGATAGCACTGCGTTGATTTTTAAGTAGATTTGACTATAAATGGATTTATCATGGTTCATTTACCATGGAACGTGTTTTGCATCGATAAGTTTAAATACTAAAACATATGTTAAATAAAAATAGATGACTCAAATTGCATGAAAAATGGAACCATGAAAAAAAAAAAGTCTTTTAACATTCAAATTGCTAGGTGTTAGACATAATTTCTATCAGATAAACCATTTTAAATCTATCCATATCATCCGATGTACTTGAAAATGCACAACCGTACCTCCACATTATACACATTCACAATTATTGACGTCAAAACATGACATGTTTCCTCAAAAGAATGGAAGCTACTTCTGACAAGTATTGAAAATGGACAGATTAAAGCATAGGGAAGAACAGTGTCATCTCTACCACAGTCATCGAATACAAAATATAGAGTATAATAAACAGATTAAAGCATAGGGAAGAACAGTGTCATCTCTACCATAGTCATCGAATACAAAATATAGAGTATCTTTGAATACGGGATTGTGCCACATTCTTTTTTGACTAGTGTCAGTGTTCTTGAATTTTTAGTACTGACAGTTTTTAATTTGCAGCATACCTTTCACTATAAATAACATTGGGGTGTTTAAAGCCATCCCATCTCTCGTTTTTCTTTGCATTACTGAACCATGGCAACATTGAGGCATGAATTATACAAAAGATTTATCTGGAGTCTTAAACTATGTGGTCTCCATTTTAGGGATATGAACTTCATAGAGAGAAGAAGGGTGATCAAACAAGCAGCAGATGTAGCCATGGCTTCTGCTGCTGGTGGTGCAATCTGGAGCAATGCCCTCATCAGCAACATCTCCCCCGTTGCTGGAGACAATGATGCCATGAAGAAATATCATTCTCTTTGCACTACAAGGTCTAGCAAGAGGAGGTGCAAAAAGCAACGGAACATGAAGGTTCTAAGGAGGTATGGCATTTATAGGAGGCGGCAATCAAACAGCAGGATTTCAGCATCCATCACAGCTGAAAGACTAGCAAGGAAACAGACCAAGAAGTTGAAAAGACTCATTCCTGGTGGAGAACTCATGGATGCAGCTTCTCTCTTGAGTGAGACTGCAGACTACATTCTCTCCCTCCAAGCACAGGTGTATGTAATGAAATATGTTGCTAATGTCTTCGGGCGTCTCGAGGAATCAAAACAGACAGAATGATCTAGTGTGATTATGCGTGCTTCATGCATGACATGGTGAAGGGAGAGAAAAGAAGTCACATGTCTGCAACCCCAATTTGATGCTTCACCAAAGAGAAACGCTCAAGAGGCCTGAGATGTTGACCAGGCAATAACTCCCTCTACTTTGGAACACTGTGATGCCTCGGAACTTACCCATCCATCTTGCATTTTACCTTTCAAGTACTGCATTTCCATGTCAGCTAGTAATTTCACGTGCATTTTTAACGAGTCAATTTTGCCTGAAAGGAGAGCATAAAAGTTTTACATATGCACCATCACTCACCACTGTCGAATTAACCAGACATTATACAAGTTCCAAAGTTAAAATTCACGACAACCAAGAGAAAAAACCACCAGTGGCTGAGATGTTTGTCCTGTGCCCTTAAGGAGAAAGGGACCAACAAGTCCTGTACATGGACATGTTAAAAACCTTTTCATTTACTTGAATGATAGAAATGAGACTGGGATATCGTGTTCGGAAACATAATGTACCACGTATCCCACTTTTCCACGTAAATTACAGCACACAATTGATTCACACGCACCAATATGGCAGTATGAACGTTGAGCAGGCTGCAGGACTCAGAATTGCCAAGGCTGCAAGTGGATTACAGGCAACCTTGACAGAGAGGGATTTGCACAACTGGGACTTCATCTTCAATTCAGCACACGGTCACCCACCAAGAATATCCCAAAGGCTGACCTTTGATGCACCACCTTATCCAGAAAATTGGGATAATCCAGGATGTTTTGATGTGAAGTACAACTAAAATGAAACATCCCACTTTATGCTGCCTTTCCACAATTATCCAAACACCCTTAATGCACATACAACTAATGAAGTTATCATCAAGCAGTGTCACACGAGATATTGAAAACAAAGTAAAAAGTGCAAAACGTCTATTAGAGAAAATTATGGTAATCAATAAAGAGCTAAACCACAAGGATTACAGACGACCAATTTGATAGAAGGGACAAATATGTTCATGGGCATATGCAACCACAAGGCCCACCTCATCTGTCCAACAAGTTGAAATTTCAATCTGAATTTTCAATCTGACGTGAGTGGCTGAGAGGCTAGAACGGGATGACAAGTGAGGGGCAGTTTGTGTTCGCTTACATTTTTTAACTATGCCTGTGTTTTCAATCTTCTTCATTCCTAATTGTTCAGGTTACAACATTATCACAACGTAATCTTAGTGTGAAGCATATAAAGACTTGATATATTGACCAAGCAAAATACAATTTCGCCTTGAATTTCCCTTGGGCGCAGAGAGAGAGAGAGAGAGAGAGAGGGAGAGAGAGAGAGAGCATTAAGCAACAGACATCCCCGCAAAGGAACCAAGCTAAATCAATAAAAGGTGACAAGGAGAATCATTTGATCATCAGAGAATACAAGGCAAAAGAAATCCATCGGATTGTATACATGTCAAAATACAGCAATCCATGAAAAAAAAGGACACTAGAGACACGGTCAGAGTATTCACGATAGGGCAGACGACTTGCCAATTTTCTGCTGTCTAATGAGGATGAAGGACGTGAGGTGCACAATAATGCTTGATCGGTCATGAAGGTAGAGTTTTTTCAAATGTCCTTTTCAGGTTGATGCAGTGGTTCATTTTGATCAGCTAGTTTCCTGATAGAAATTGCCATCGTCGCTCTTTCAATATATTGAAATGATCCTGTAGTTTACAATAGCAACAATTTCAAAGTAAAATATATTGAAATAATCCTGCAGTTTGCAATTGCAACAATTTACAAGTAAAAAAACCAGGAAAATGTTTCAAGTCCTTCAATTT
Organism: Nuphar pumila; assembly: GCF_984573655.1. Lineage (NCBI taxonomy): Eukaryota > Viridiplantae > Streptophyta > Magnoliopsida > Nymphaeales > Nymphaeaceae > Nuphar > Nuphar pumila. The sequence continues at coordinate 132,118,410 of NC_143253.1, forward strand.
AGATCAACAGAAACCAACATATGAATATCGTCAAACTGCACATAAGAAGAGATAACCATATAAATAGTCACTGAACATCTTGCAAATTCTCAATCATAAATGATATTATTCTCCACTACTCAACTACTCATGTTGATCCAATCTGAAAATTAGGAAGCTTTGGTTTTTGAGTTCCAATCATCAACCAAGAATTCTGGAAACGAAGTTTGAAATATAACATGTTGGTAGCTTTCCCTACACAAATTTTGTCCGTCTTTAACCATTATGACCGATGTTTGGTTTAGCTCTAGGTACAACTGAACCTGATCTAATTGGATTTAGCAATGTTTGGTTTGGACAATCATTGTTGTTGCGAACTTATTACATATGTGACGTTCCCATCAAGATTTATAGTCAAATTGCCTCTGCTCATGGAAGGATAAAAAATTGAAGAAGGTGATTAGCTTCTTAAAGCTTAAGAAGAAAATCAGATCTAACTTATCATGTCATGCATTTGAAATTGATTTCTCTTGAAACTATAATCACCAAAACATGATATTATTGTCGTAATTCCATTTTTGAAAAATTTTCAAATTACTGGAATAATAGAATTTACTTAAGAAAAGAACTATATTAATATCCTCTACTTCAAACAAGTACCCATAATGTAAATTACTTGAAACAACAATAAAAACATAAACATGAAAAGAATGAGCACATCCTCGCATTTTCATTATATTAATAAAATGATATTATGGTTTCAATCTTGGGTAAAACCATTAACTACTACAGTAAGTTTTTTCTTAACTGGAATACCTTAAAGTATAAAGGTGGAAGAATTCACATGCTTGAACATTTCACAGAAGCACATATGGTATACTGACACATTGTTGGTTCTGGTGTCATTTCATAGCATTATAATAAGCAACACATAGTAAATACCAACTTCTCAACTTGTTTTTTTATCTTCCTAGGGATCAAGGACAACAGAGGTTATTTAATCATTCTTCAATGTGACAATCAAAGTGTTATTCAGCTTGCACATAAACTATGTCTTGTACTAAAATGAAACAAACTGCAATCGAATACCACTTTATCACAAAAAATAACTATAGAGGAAGCCAGCCTTATTTTTACAATCAATCAGGATTATGACATTCTCTAAACTATTTCCAATGGCTGAGTTAAAATGGTTGAGGTGCTTGATTGTTGTTCTGAGCTTAAGGTCCAATAAGGAGGAATTTCCATTAAGGAGAAAAGCTGGATTAATGCTAACAAAGATCATTCTTGTGAATTGCCATTAAGGAGAAAAGCTGGCCTAATGCCATTAAGGAGAAAGGCTGGCTTAGTCACTAGTTATTTGGTGTAGATCTGTTACTTTTCAGTCTCATCAAGGGAGATACAGTTTACAAGCCTTAGAATAAGCGTAATTGTTCCTCCTGTTCATGCATCATAGGAATCCCCTTACTTTTTTTATTTATTATTTATTTGGAAGGAAGTCCACACGTTCTTCCTTGTTATAAAAAAGCAGCAGATGTCCTTTTAGTTTTAGTCTTTGGTTTATGACTCATTACTATTTTCCTCGATAGACATGTAAACTAATTGGAATCTAATCTTTGCTTCTCATTTTGTTCGTAGCATGTTATCTTTACATGGTTTTCCATGTATAGTATCATTTTCGCAGGATCACTGATTTGATCATTATCCCCATATTGGTGAATGTCACACAGACACTTAGCCTGTGTGTCCTATGTTGACACGATATGACACTTGGACACTTCATGGACACAGTCAACACCGCTTCTTTAACTTTATCTATTTCCTTTGTGATCTTAACTACTTGTTTTCTATTCACTTGCATTCTTTTTCTTTCAAAGTCCGTCATCAATTACATTACATTTCAATAAATATGTATGTGTGCGTGTGTGTACCATAGTCACCAACATTGCCAATATTTTTTTAAAATATTGTGATATTATCACGATATTTTTGCGATATATTCGAAAAAAAATCTTATTATATATATTTTAAGCCTAGTTTTTCTATTTTCTTGTTTCTTTTATATTTTGAAAACTTTTCAAACTTATTTCCTTATATTTTTGCAAGAAAATTTATACAATTACTTTCTTATCTTTCTTACTAGTTTTTCTATTTTTTCAAATTTTAAAACTCCAAACATTTTCTGAAATTTATATGAGAAAAACTAATTAGAAAAAAATCCTCGGCAAGAAATGGTAACTATGGTATGTACGGCCATGTACCCATGTCCTAATTTTTGAAAATTACGTGTCACACCAAACATATCTGCATCACATCCCGCCCCCACATCTGTATCCATGTGACATAGATTGGTGACTCATGAAGTACAATAACGATAATGGTGATTACCACTTAACGTGGAAGTCTTACATAAACTAGTAAGTTAAAAGGAGCTAGCTCTTAAGATTGCTGTTAACAGATTATAAAGGTTATAAAGCATAAAGCCAAGATAGCTCATGGAATTTATGTATCACAAACAAGCATGAACTGATTGCTTCCACCATTCATCCCAATTTGAGTAATCTAGCTTATATTACTGGAAATGAAAAGACAGACTCGATGCATAGGTAAATGAACTAAGTAACAAGGAGCAAGACAAGGAGTTCATGTTGTAATTAGGATTTCTAATTAGATGTATTGAAGAAGGTATGTAAACAAATGGAAAAGATAGACTTGGATACAGTATATCCAAGAAATGTAAAATGGTTTTACCTATTACATATTCAAATACTGCCTAATCCAGAGTTACTGGAAGCTTATTATATAGGTGGGAAGCGCGCTTCCTGAAAAATCGCTTCCTATGCAGCTCTTCAGAAACTTGATGAAACTCTCACCCACATTTCTCTAATGCTTCCCATAGGCTTCATTCATGTTTACTACATGCTTCTTAAATGTCCTCTCACGCTTTTTTCATGTTTTCTGTGTTTCATCTCATGCTTCTACTCACTTCCCATGTGCTTTATCTAAATAGGTAACCATCATTTTTAGATTTTGACAAAAGTTTAATTCTTACACTAAAAAATCATGACACTTAAGAATAGTCATTTTTATTAGCTTCCCATTTGGTTCCCGTTTCACTTACATTCGATTCTAATGTCTCTTCTTGTTCGATTCCCATTTCCTTTTCAAATTGATTCCTCCCTTCCCGCTTCTTATAAATTTCAAAATGCCTCGCTTCTTGCTTCCCGTATCGTTTTCAGCTTCCTTCCAACCTTGGTCTAATCAGGCTGCTTCTTGAGAAGCTCACGTCCTCGCACCATACCAACATCATGCTCCCTTGACTTGCGAAAAACAACACAAACTTAATTGCACAAATTTAGAGACAAGTCATACTCAACAGAGTACTTCTAAGATGAAGCACAAATTATCATTTTTCACAATGAGTGTATGGCCCTTGCAGTTCCTTACCAAAAGCTTCTCCAAGATCATACCCCTTTCCATGCCAAAAGAAAAAAAAAACATTTCCGCATCTTCTAAACCAATCAAACTCAGCTCCATTAATCAAATCATCTCACTCAAAAGGGATAATAATAATTCTCCCTCTACAATCTCAAATCAAGGAAAAACTTCCTCACCCAGCACACTTTCGTTTCATTACACATTAAAGAGAGAGAGAGAGAGAGAGAGAGAGAGAGAGAGAGAGAGAGGCGCACCGTTGTTGGGCGAGAGAGGGGTCTTCCTTCCCGAGACGTCGATCGGGGAAAGGCCATCGAAGGAGGAAGAGGGGATACCACTACAAGAGAGCAACGGGGCGTACATGTAGGAGTCGGAGAAGAGGTAGTCTCTGAGCCCCTCCAACAACCGATCACCCTCCTCCTTCCTTTTCTTCTTCCTCTTGAACGCCTCCCTCTTCTGCAACCCTAAGCCTCTCTTCTCCATCCTTCTCCTTCCTCAACCAGAGACTCGCAGTTCGCAGAGCACCAAGGAAGAAGAAAACGAAACAGAAACCCGAAAATCGAAAACCGGTCGCGACCCGAACCCGAATTCTTCCCACCGTATTAGCCGTTCCGCACAAGTGTCATCTTGGCCGTCTACCTGTTCCCCAGAATGAACTGAATGATGACACGTGGATGATTCCGAGATCCGGAGCTGTTTGAAACCCCGGCGCGCGAGACACGCGTGCTACGTGACCGACTGGGCCCCGAACCGACGGTTAAAACGTCTCGTCTCAGAAATCTGATTCTTTCGGAATCGTTGGAGAGCGGAGCGGTTTGAAATCTCCCCCCAAGACACGCGTCGTATAAGTGACCGACGAGGTCATGAATCAAGACGGTTGAAACGTCTCGGTTCGGGACTCGAATACTTTGGAGTAGGTGGTGGCCGGGGCCCTGCTAGCAATGGGTTGGATTATTTGTACCCGAACCCGTTCTGAACGTGTGGTGCAGTTAATGGTTCGGGCATGTTTGGATACCCGACCGACCTGAACCCAGATGTCCCGGTGTTGGGGTTTAAAATGTTGACCAAGTAACAAGTAGGTCGAGAACTTTGACATAAATTCTTGACCTGGTTGACCCTAGCATTTGCTTTTTCAACATAGAAAGCTGGGTTGCGCAGACCCTTACCAGTTACGTAACCATATACTATCTGGATTGGAACTTGCAACGATCCCAACATAAGGTGACGTGCACTAACTGCTCCTGCCAGACTAGCAGACACCCTCACCCCTGGTTTCACGAAGCAAGGTTATATACACATCGTATTGGCAGAATTTTGATACGCTTCACCCTGAATCGGCTATTTTAAATAAATCCCAAAAAGTACTAAAATTTTTATTTTTCTATTATTTTAATACTATTTTAATTAGTGTCACATTATGGTTGACACATTATATTTTATTATACGGCTTGGAATCGTTGGTACACCGATTCGGCTGTTTTGGCTGATATCGATACTCAGCTCCGATACTGACAGCATTGGTATGAAAATGATTGACATAACAGTATACTGTTAAATTCCTAATATGAAAAACATAAAAAAAAAAAAAATTTTAATAAGATAGAAGAAAAAGGGAAGCGAAAGCTAAACAAATAAATAATAGCATGAAAAATATAAAAAAACGAGAGAGAAGTGAGTGGAAAAGAAAGGGATGTAAGAGTGAAGCAAATGAAAAGCAAGTTTGTCTATGCTTCCCCTTTGGGTGAAAGACTATGATGCACAGTTTCTCCTTTTGAGAGAAGCATGGTGCTTCCCGCCTTAGGGAGGCGCTTCTGGTAACTGTGGTTAAATCGCACCACTGTAACAAGAGGGCTCCTGAATAGGGCTCATAAACAAGCAGAGTTTGGGTTGTTCGGGCTTGGCTCATTAAGGGTACACCTCTGCTCGGGCTTGGCTTTTGAGCTTGTCACGAGGAGCCGAGCTTTGCAAGTTCATCACAAGTTGAATCATTTTCTAAAAAAAATGTTTTAAAAGTGTTTTTAAAGTTGATAATATATAAAATATTTATAATATATGCATAATACACTTATAAAACATATATATATATATATATATATATATATATATATATATATATATATATATATATATATATATATATATATATATATATATATATATATAATATGTAAAACAAGCCTATATGAGTCGAGCTAAGCTTGCCATATTCGTGCTCAGCTGATTTACCTAAACAAGCTTGCTGCTCGCCAAGCTCAATTTCCAAGCTAAGCCGAATGGCAAGCTCCTCGTCTCGATTTCCAGCCATACTTTCGAGATATTTTTTACTTTATATATAAAGTGATTGGCTCCTCCTAGCAGGGTAGGGGCGTGTGGATGGACTTAAATGTCTATTTTTTCAATTTTTTTTTCTTGGAATCTATCCGTGATCTCCATGGTTTACTTAGTAGAATTTAGCTGTTAAATCATCCGATTTATAATAGGGGTGGCAAACTCTGACCCGACCCGCCAACCCGCTTCTTAGCCTGGTTAGGGTTTGGCTTAAACGGGTTTGTGTCGTAAACGGGTCAACTTGCCTAACCCATTTATTAAACCGATCGTGTTCATGCATGTTAGGGGTATGCCAACCCGTTTAATAAACGGGTTAGGGGGGTGGGTCAACCCGTTTACGTGAACCCGTCAACCCGCAACCTGTTTATATATATATATATATATATATATATATATATATATATATATATATATATATATATATATATATATATATATAAACTTATCTAAACCTAACTCTTTTTTGACCAATAGTCCAAACCAAACCAAATCGTAAACAAAAATGTCTATGTTATCGGGTTGACCCGTTTAATAAACGGGTCACCGTATCGTGTAATCATGTCGTGTCGACCCGACCCGTTTATTAAACGGGTTAACTGTGTCGTGTCGGGTTACCCGTTTAATAAATGGGTTGTGTTCGTGTTTGCCACATCCGACCCGTTTAATAAACAGTTCGTGTTGAAGTATTATGACCCACCAACCTGACCCGCCGACCCGACCCGATTGCCACCACTAATTTATAACATGTAAGCAGGTTTTTATAAGGTTTCAGAAATCAACAATTCAAAACTTTATAAATTTAAAAACACATAAAATCATTTTTTTCATAAAAAAATACAATCCAACAATTGATTCTTAGCAAACCAATCATGAACATATTTGTGGGGGTATGAGCGGCAAAACATGGCTTGAAATTTTCTTTTGATGATGAATAACCATTGCCTTAGCTAAGAAAACCCTGGGTGAGGCCCCATGACCACCCCACCTTATGGGGCCCACCTCTAAAAGCTGCGGACACACCAGCGCACCAGTGGGATTTAAAATAGTGCCTTCATCTCAACACCCTCACAAGTCATAAGACCCTGCTGGCCACGCTAGCGACCCCTGCAAGTCATGACTTTAAATATTGAAAAACAGTACTATCCACATGGATTTCTTTTTGTTTTTTTTGACCTTACAGATGTGATTTAAGGATCAACTTTTGGATCATCTGAGTATGAGTATGACATGTGAGTAGGTTTTTGTAAGGTTTCAAAAATCAGTGACCTAAAATTTTCATAAAGTTGAAATCATATACAATTGTATTTTTTTTATAAAAAAAAAACATGATTCAACAGGCAATTCCTAACAAATAAAAATGCTAAAACATGTAGATGACAAGTATAGGGTTTTTGAGATGTTTTATATTTTTGCAATTTGTGCTGGTAATTGTATATCAAAAGGGGCTGGCTTTTTTCAAGAATGGAAAGGGATAGGGAGTGGAGGGAGATTGAGAGGGAGTTGCAAGATCTCTACAGAAGCGCTGTCAGCTGCAAGAAGGAAGAGTTTGTTGTGCATCAAGGTGAGCATACTCAGAATCATACCACAGTAAGTCATTCGAAGCTCGACGATGCATGCCGGCTGCCTGCAGATGGTTTGGGTTCTCGAAAATGGAAGCACACAGTCACGATACATCAAGGCAAACTCAACATACATCTAAATCTGATTGAAAAGCATAGGGGGGGGCCGCTCATGGTGAAGGAACGTACAATCATAGCTATGGACGATGGGGACAACATTGCTCGAAGAGTGTGGTTTCTGGAAAGATTGTTTTTAAATCTGACCATAATGTCATCTACATGCTTGATTTTTTGTGAGAATCGACTTTTAGATTGTCGATTTCAACACTAAGTTAAGTTTTTATAAGATTCAAAAATCAACTAAGTTAAGTTTTTATAAGATTCAAAAATCAACGGTCTATAATTTTGAAAAATATTCAATGCTTAAAATTAATTTTTTCTTAAAAAAAATGATCCATCTCTCTCTCTCTCTCTCTCTCTCTCTCTCTCTCTCTCTCTCTCTCTGTATGTGTGTGTGATAAAATTGTCCATATGAGTACTTGCTTCCTCTATTTTGGAAACTTAAAGTCTTGCATTGGCATTGCATGTAACATGTGCTGTCTCTGTAATCTATAGTATGCAAAATCATTCATATTTCTTCCTTTATTATTCTGGAGTATCGTGGGTGTAGCTCATGTTGAGGATCTTGAATGAATTCAAGATGCTGAAAAGCGAGCAAACTGTGAAAGGAGAGTTATTCTGTTTGCAAAGATGAACTTGAAGGAGAGGCGCTTGGTCAAGTTGTTGCAGCGGCTGAGGAACACCAAGCTTGATTGCTTTTGAGGTCACTTGAAAGGCTAGATTTATATGAGCTGTATGGTAGAATGCATTAATGCTTCCTTATGGTAGCGTTGTTACTCACTAGCATAAGATGGTCACTCATGGACCATCTTATGGCAAAAGTTGTATTTTGCACCAGAATTGAATTAATATAGTATTGGAAAAAAGCCTTCTCTCTCTCTTTGAGCGAGGGATACGTGTCCAATCAAGATTATCTTGCCTGATGGACAGTCTAGGTTCAAATCTCATGAGCGTCAACCCCCTCGGAAGCTGAAGCTTGGCAATTCCCTGGGCTCAAGGAGTAAGCACTTGGACTTTTACACAGACAGGCTGAACCCGCGCGATTAGGTCTCTGTGCCTAAGGCGGTTTAACCCAGTAAAATATATAAAAATACAATCTTGCCTGAATTGATTATATGTATTATATAATAATAATAATAATAATAATATTATTATTATTATTATGAGGAACGTTCTAGGGACACATTTAGCTTAGTGGGCTCACCCCTCTGCCAAGTAAACCCGGGGTGATAATCCTATATTTATTTTTTTGACAGAGAAAACTGAGGTTAGGCAGACCCCTACCTGCTTATTAATAGATAAAGAAGGAAACAATTACAAAGGGGGAGTCTGAACCGGACTCATGTCCGACCAAACTCTTTTCACAACAGTCCCTGGGTTGCCTAGGCCGATTCCCACTGAACCTTCAGTTTGGTTCAGGTTTGAGACGCGACGACCATGAAGCCAAACTGATCGACCAGAGGGTCCAGCTAATGTCAGAGTGGGATTTGGAGGTGCAGAGCTAATTGAGAATGTCATTTCACGTTGTTAGGATCTCATAGAGGCCCTTATGACCCTCACCTGTAAATGGACCCTTATGAGCTGTTTATGACTTTGCAGAGATTTGCGGGGCCCAGTGGAGGATGCCTTGGTCACCCTCCCAGAGCTTTCTAGGGCCAGAACACACTGGTACTTTTTCTGATTCAAACTCCGCCCAAACTTTTGCAGGAACATCACTTTCCAGGCCAGCAAACCGATTTGACTGTTTCGGTTGTTGCATCCGACCCTGAGTGTGTTTGACACGGAGATACAGTTTCACTTGAGTCCACTCATCCTGTGGAGGAGGCTCGTTCGTTTTTGGATCATGCACAGGGCATGTGACATTTGAGTGATTCATCGACCCACAGACAAAACTTAATTTTGTTAGTATATAATCTCTTGGGTGAAGGTCCTATGGTTTAAAATATGTCACCTCGGCGCGGGTGCAGGTATGAGGACGGAGAGGACGATACGGCAATTCCAATAAATACAGGTGTGTGTGTGTGTGTGTGTGTGTTGGTGGCGTGGAGGGGGGGGGGGGGGGGATGGAGGGGGTTGGGTGGGTTTCACTCTCCATCCTTGATGAGCCAAGGATATTAGGTGATAATTTGACTTTAAAAATACTACTGACGCCTCAAATTATTCTAAAGATCCAAATGTATATTTAGGCTGGATTCAGACCTACAATTTTCGCATTTAATATAATTCAGAAGGGCAGTTTATGTTGGATATACATTCGGGATCCAGATCAAATCCATTCTTTTTTCACTCTTTACATGCAAGACCTTTGTTTTCAACCTTTTATATCAGATCCAGTGTTATCATTTAAAATTCAGTGCAATATTTGGATTGGCTTTGGATGTACTATGATCCAAACTGTATCGGGCCCATTGTAAGTCCTCCTTTTCATAAGACATGTATTTCCATCTTGTGTTGTGTTTGCATGTAGGCATTGTAATATATATCCAGGTTTTTTTTTAGTCCTTTTCGTAAAATTTTAAATTTTCTTATAATGTGAAAAAATTTAAATTTTAAAATTTTAGCTAGAAATGCACTAAAGATGTTTGTGGAGTTAGTTGAGAAATTTTAAGAATAGAAAAAAATTATTTAAAACGTGTTTAACCCTACACGCCTAAAGTTTTTGGAAATTTGAGTCACAATTCGGTAAAATTTTGATTTTTGCCCTAGAAGAATTAATTAAAATTAATAATTTAGATGCTTAAAAATTTAAAAATAAACTAATAAAATTTATTTAGGTGTGAATTTACTTAAATTACATACATTAGAATTTATGTGAATTTTGAATTAATTTACAAGGTATTTTAATTTAATTTAGAAAGAATTTAACTTGAATTTTATGGAATGAATTTTAAAAATTAATTAGTTATAATTTATAAATATAGTAGGAGTCCAGAGGTGGGCCCTCCCATCCTATTTAAAGTTTTAAAATGTTAAAAACAAAAACAAACTTAAAATTAAGATTAAAATCAAAGTTTCCAAAAAACAAAGAAAAGGTTGAAAAAGTCAATACTTTCTAAAATGTTAATAAAAGAGCCCTAGAAGGGGAGGCATTGATTTTGGAAGAACCTAGAAGGTCCAGCAAGGGCTGGACCTCCCTTTAGGTATTAGGAAGGTAAGAAAAATATTTATTAAAAAAAAAGAAATTGAATTAATCAACTTGCTTGCCAAGCAAGCAAGTTGCTAATTCATGCAATTGGAAAGAAAGGGGTTTCATGGGGGTGTCGACCAGTCCCATGGAGACCTTCTAATTATTAATTATGGTAGTTATAATACATATAATATACTATGTTATAAAGTTTATACTTATAGAAAAAAGAAGGAAGAAAATGTTAAAAAAAGAAAAGAGAAAAGGCAAGAAGAAGACATAGAGATTTGGAAATTGTTGTTAGATTAAATCAAGGGCTAGGATTTATCCAAGCCCTTGACCTAATACTAAGGTTTATATAAGAGGAGGAGCCCCCCCCCCCCCCCCCCCCCCCCCACCCACCCACCCACCCACACACACACACACACACACACATTTTGACACCCTTTGTTTTTTTAGCTTTTCTCTCTTGCCCAATTTTTCTTATCTTTTTCCTTAGTTTTTCTGTTTTTTTGAACCAAACCCATAGTTTTTTCTCTCTTGGGTCTACAAGAGAGGCCTCCACGTGACTAAAAAGGACTTAAGAATGGAGTCTATGGTGTCGTAGTGTGCATGGAGTGATCGGATCATGCAAAAAGACCCATTGACATACGTAGGAGCGATTTTTTGATGAAAAAAGTAGGTGATCTATACTCTACTTGTAAAACATATATTGTAGTATAAATTCCATGAATTTTTCATGAATGTAGACCCTAAACAAACCCTCATACATGTGGGTTTCGTATAGAGCTATCAAACCATGGAAAAAGAACGGGTTTTTGAGAGAAAACCCCTCTTACAAATGTGTTTTGCCTAAAAATCGGTTTCTCAGAAAGTAAAACCATAAAATTTTCTAATACAAAGATTAGGCTAATATTTTCATAAAAATTTAGATTTGGGCTAGTAGTATATGATGTTGTAGACCCTCTGTAAAAATTTTATGAATTTCCATGGTCAAAATTTTGAGATATCGTAATTTTTGTCAAATCAATTTTTTCAGAAAATATTTTGGTAATTTAGAGAAATCATGAATTTTGTGACTTACATCATGTAATTTTTTTTTATTGTAGTTGGTAGAATATATGCATGTAAATATTATACGATGTTTATGGATTTTTTTGAATTTTATTTGTATGTAAATTCTATGATTTATTCTTTTAATTATGTATTTTCTGAATTAATTTTTGAGAAAACAATGCATGTGAGAGACGAGTTAATTTTTCTAGCCAAAAGTCTGAGAAAAAATATGATTTGTCTTAGGGATATTAGATCAGACCTAGATGTGTAGTTTTATTATAGTTTTGAATTAAATTATATCAAAAAAATTATGGGTGTACGGATTCGGGTGACTCGATTTGGGCCCAACCGAATGTATAGACCTAAAATTATAGTTTTTTGGTCTGACATTTGACTAGAAAAATTCTCATAACACTTTCGTTCTGAGGAATTTTGATAAGTGATTTATTATGTTGGAAAGCTAACAAAATTTTCTACCTTTTGTGAAATTTTGAGCTCTATTCATAGTCTGAGTACGATTCTGCAATAGTTGGAACACAGTCTGACATGTTCATAGTAAAATATTCATAACTTCCTCATATAGAGAATTTTTTATAAACGATTTATGCCTACGGAAAGCTGACAAAATTTTCTATGATCTGTGAAAATTTTAGCTCTTTTCACTAACTATAATTTTTTTTGTTAATACTGTAACAATTGGACATAATTAAGGGTTTCATAAATCAGAACCGGTCTAAGGACCAAAACCCGATTCGTGTGGTGATGTTTGTGTATATCATAAATCTATTTATTTTAATCAATAAATATAATGTATAAGCATGTGAATGTTTTATTTCAATTAGGTTATGATATGCCTAACCTAAGGCATAAGTAAATGCGGAAAAAATTAAGTATGTTGCCTAAAGAAGGCTAAGTGCTTAGAAGCACTAATAAGGGACTGAAGAGTCCAAACATGCAAGACATATAGTTTAATTTTAAATATTGTTTGGATGCATGTAAGGTCCTGCTATGATAATACTGATGATGATGATGTTGTTGTTAATGTTGTAATTATGCAGATACATGAAAATTTGGTTTCTTTTTCACATTGCTTATATACATGCATATGTGTTAGCCAATGCATAAAAATAAAAATATAATTAAATGCAATGCTTTAAAAAATGCATTTATTGCTTAAAGAGTGGTTGAATCCTTATAATAAGTTCTATCATGATGTTGCATGTAAGTCATTAAAGCACTTAAGTAAAACACACAACATTAAAGTAAGAGCTTGCAAAGAGAGGGCAAGTGGTACATCTATCTTCATGGAACTATGTTTGAGCACGGAAGATTGCTCCTCCTCACCCACGAAGATAGGGAAAACCTCTATAATAGACTGCATCATAGAGGGTAAGAAACTCATGAGTAAAAGTCTGATGCATCGGGTTGGTGGTTTTAGGAGTCTCTCTCGCTCTTATCGTCCTACACCCGGTCTAGTAAAAGGTGTCTGGCTAGACCAAAGCCACCCCTGTATGTAAAATACTGTCTGAACCATGGCCGTGAACTAGTTTTCAACCTGTGTTGTACCCACGGGGCTAAGATGTATGTGCATTAGTTAGGCATTGCATGTATCATTTAAGAAAGAACACCTCATTAAAAATAAAAATTTATGCATGCATTCAACGGTTTATTCATCTGGTAAGTTCATACATATTAGTTGTTCATGCATTTTAATTGCATTTAATGAATAAACAGATGTCCACTTGTTAGTCTTGTTATTTAAAATTTTAAATTTATAAAAAAATTGATAAAATTTCTGCTTCATATTATATCACAAGTTTAGTATATTTCACTCTACTGAGACATGTTTGTTCTGACTCTATATGATTTAATATTTTTCAGGTGATGAGTAGCTGCTTACATGCGAAGGCGGAAGGTTGTGATAGAGACTGAGCCTACCTTTCCTTTGTCTTTGCAAGAAATTTGGACACTGATTTTATTTTCAATTAAATTTGATTCAAGAACAAATATAATTAATTATGGATAATTGTGGAGATTTAATTTTATTTTATGCATGGTTAATTAATTACTAAATCTTAAATTCTATAATTGTATGATTGTAAAATTTCATGTGAAGTAGCAAGCTAAATTTTAGACTCGATGTATTTTTCTGTTGTTATTTGTTAAAATATTTAAAAGCATTTAAAAAAAATCCATCATTTTTTGGGTTATAAAAATTTGGGTGTTACAGGCATACTGCAAAAATAGGAAGTTTGATGAGTTTAAAAAGATGAAACAAACTTGATTAAGTGGTTAATAAAAAAAACAGGTGATGGTTTGAAACTGTCATTGTATTGCAAGAAGATAATATTTTGAAAATATTATGGCTTTATCATGACATTGGCACTTTTGATGCGTGTTTTAATAACTTTTTTTTATGTTTGTATATAAATTTAATTTTTTTTAACATTATATCTGCCTATATTTGTTGGACACCTTTCTAAAAATAAATTTTTAATTTACAAAGATTTTATCTTGTAAAATAAAACATGCCTTTGTTGGTTGTAGGTGTGGGCAACGGGCCGGGTGGCCCGATGAGCCAAGCCGACCCAGCCCACCATGGGCTTTTTGGCCATGATTTTAGGCTTGGGCCCTTTAGGTATCGAATCTAATCCTGGCCCATTATATACGTGGGTCGGGCTTGGGCCAACCCGATGGGCTTGAGTTATTTATTATTTTCTTGATAATATAAAATTTTTAAAAATTAACTATTACATAGTAACTTGGATAACCATTACTATTTACCTAATTAGTTGGATGAAAACTTACTATTAATTAATTATTATTAGCATTTACCTAATTAGTTGCACTAATTAAAAATTAAGTTTTTGTGTCATATCATGAAAATAAATGGGTTTGGCCAAGGTTGGGCCAGACCCAGCCCACTTCATGTTAGCCCGTTGGGCCAATAGGCTAGGCCATGGGCTTCTATTCAAACCCAAGCCTATTAAAAATTGGGTCAAAACTCGACTCGTTAGTAAACAGGTCAAGTCAGGACGGTCAGATGCCCACCCCTAGTTGGATGTTTTTTCCTATAAAATACATATTCGCCAAGAAAATACATTTTGCCTCAAATAAAGTTTACAACTGATATTGTTGCATGTTCGGAAATCACAGACACATAATATGCTGACACTCCCAAAGTAAAATGCTAAAATACAAGCTGAAGATAGAGTTTTATTAGACGATCCATGTAAAACCTGCAAAATTTTGATAAATATCAAAATAAATAAATAATATAATTTTTTAAAATAAATACGGTAAAGTGATATAGAGTCGATACAAATGGATCTTGTATCCAAACAAGATTAAATGGATCCAATATTTGAATTCGGATATGACATATAGATTCAGATCCTAGATGGATCTGAAACCCAATTAGAATCCAATTGGATCTTAATAGATCCAAATATGGTCGAACTTCAATCAAGATCTGAAACGTAGTTAGAAAGTTCAAAGGATCTAAATATAATTTTTGATCTAACTCGTATTTGAGATTCGTCAAGAACCAAAATCATATATAAAAGAATTAAACATGACCAATATTACAACAAGAGGTGAAGTGGTGTAATGGCAAGAGGTCTTGCCTAGTTATGAGGCAACCCGAGTTCAAATCTCATTAGCCATACACATGGATTTTTGAAAGCGGACATGTTTTTTTTTGTCAAAAATGTCATTTTGTAAAACTCATCAAAATGTTAAAAGAGGATAAATAAAATAATGTTGCAAGAGTTTGCAACAAAATAAGCAATAGCTCACTAATAGGGCTCGTTACCCTTTAGGGAGGAGAACCTTTGTTCAAATCCCCCCTATACGTCAAGAGTGCCTTTATGTTAAAAACAACCTTGAAAGAAAAAAAAACATATATTTAATATCTTTTGAAACTCAAAATGGCTATAATGAGGACTTAAACGAGGGGGGAAACCTTGAAAGGAAAGAAGGCTGAACGGTTGGGCCACATTGGAAATCCAACCGTCCAGATTGGGAAGAGCCTCCCTTCCACATTTTCGAAATAGAATGGAGGAGTTTCAAGAAGGAGAGTAATGAAGGCACGTTTTGGGAAGGAAGAGGGGAGTTATGAGGAAGGTTTCAAAAAGAAAAAATGTTTTTTTAGAGACTTTACAAAAATCGGTGGAAGGGGGAAAAGCCTTTCCTCTTCTTCCACCAAACTTCTATGTAACCCTCTTCCCAAACCAGCGAGTTGTGGTGTCTGAAGGTGCTGGAACTGTCCCTACTCTCAGCTTCATCGGAGAAGGATGCAGGCTAAGTGGCATGGGGAGCGAAGTCTAATATTCGGTCGAGTTTGGTGGATTCTGTCTTCAACAAAGGTAAGGGCATAATTTATGTGTGCTTGGGTACAATGTTATGAAGCATATGCATATGTTGGACCAACTGTCTGCATATACAATGACCGGTATATGTGCAACCAGCAGTCTAAACTATGATTGACGTCGAGGTCTCCCAGTATTTCTACAGTTGTATACACAGATCTTCGGTACCCCCACAAGAAAACTTGGTTTTCTTTTTCTGGTTTAGTTTAGAACAATAGTGTATATAACATACGAAGATCAAGGTATTGTAGATTTGTATATTTGCAATACAGACATGAACCTACGTGTTCATGTAGATCAAATTTCAAAATCAGGCAGGAATGTGTATAAAAGAAAATGAATCGATAAAATTCTTGTAAAATCCTGATTTATGATGTGCAAATGTATGTGTTCGTGAGCAGTAGGTCTGCATATGTTAGTATTTTGAATATTTATAGTATAGTTTCATAGTTAAACAAG
The DNA here is from genome assembly GCF_984573655.1 of Nuphar pumila. Classification (NCBI taxonomy): domain Eukaryota; kingdom Viridiplantae; phylum Streptophyta; class Magnoliopsida; order Nymphaeales; family Nymphaeaceae; genus Nuphar; species Nuphar pumila. The sequence continues at coordinate 132,134,840 of NC_143253.1, forward strand.
ATTATAGCCTGATCATGTGTAGATTATACCACACGAACTGCACACACAACATTAAATCTGTAAGAAAAATATATATATATAAGTTCCATCATGTGAATAACTTGCTTACTGAATATGTTAGATGAAAGATCTGGGGATTTTGCAGTTCAGATCACACGACCTGCACACACATCAGTGAACCTATGAGAGAGAAAAAAATTCCCAGCGTGTGAATATAACCCCATTCGAATATACTGAGTTGCATTACCCTTTTGTTCTAAATTTTCTGCTCCATGTTGAAAGTCAGATTCGTGTATTAGTGGATTTATATTGTCTTATAAAACTTTGGTTACAATATCCTTTCTGTCCGTGTGAAATAGTGTGATATTTTTTCCTTGCCTTGTTGGGCAGACCACGTAAATTTAGAACCTCCCCTCTTAAGTCAACCTAGTTGGTTGACCCACTCTACATAAAATTTATCTTCTTTTTTCTTCACTGTAGTTGCAAGAAATTTATTATATGTTCTGTGTAGATAAGACAAATATTCCAATTTCCAAACCTTTTGCTAGTTGTCATTGTTTACTAATTTAGATTTGTAAGGCCTTCTACATTGAAAATCATGATTGATTAACTGGTTGATTTATATCATAAGTTTGTAAATACCTATTTCATATCATGATACTGGTTATTCGAATATATCTGATGCATGGTAGTCACCTGAGGATTTTGAACGATTGATAACTTACTAGTTAGAACAAATGTTACTCAATCGTTATGTTCTTTACATTTTTTCCATTATTACATTTGCATTGACAAAGATAAAAGACCCGGCTAAGCCATGTTTGCATTCAACGGCTTGAATCATGAATCATTGGGTTGTCAAACAATGTCGCACACTAACAAACTGAATACGTACATACATAAACACATTTTTTTTTAGAGACCAGACAAACCTTCAACACTCTGCTGGTATGTATACATGTAGTTCATTTAATTACATCAATATAAGCAATCAAAGGCACCAATTTTTCTTTGAATGGTTCCATGCCATGATACATACCAGCAGAGTGTTGAAGGCTTGTCTGGTCTCCAAAAAAAAATTGAGTATGCTTTTGATTTTGTATTACCTTCAAAAGGTATTGGGTGGTGCATCAAACCAGCCGCTTGTTCGAGTGTGCAATAGCACACTGTGGCCATACGGGTGCAACAGGTTGGTGTCTAACGGCCCCCAACCTTCTACTCCTATGCTGGTGCTTTATGACCATGATGGTGGGTGTAGCTGGTCGGGCATTTCAATGGCTAAAAGCCATTGTGCACAACAGAAACTTTTGCACCTTCTTGTGCACTGTCGGATGAGTCACTTTGACTTCAGCCACGACTAGTGGTAGACTACACAGAGGCAGTGGCAAGGCTTTTAAAGACCTTCCTAGGCCTAGTCTTAGCTATAGTGGGATTGCTACATGTTGATGACTTGTTGCAATCCGACCATGGTCGCAAGTGTATATATATATATATATATATATATATTAAATCTTTTTTAAAGAGACAAAGGTTTGGTGCGATTTTTTAAATAATAAATGCTTGAATTTGCAAAACCTCAATGTTATACATATCCTCATTTTATTCGTCAATCTAAAGAAATATAGAAATTCGAATGGTTTTGGCTATCATCATGTACACATACACACTTTTGCCAAAGTTGCATAATTCACCATTCATTCCCGAAAATGAATGTTTCGTTCATTTCTGAGTTTGGGAAATATAGAAAAATGACAATTTCATATGATACTTCCCTTTAAATAATATAGGTACTTCATTGGAAGTTTGTGACTATGCACATACTCACCTTAGGTCTTAAACTCACTAAGGTAGATAGACATTGGTTATGGCACACCTCACTGCAATGTACATATTTAAATAGCATAATGATTGTATTATCTACTTAGGGAGAGAAGGTTACGTGTTGATGAATATGGCAATTGAACGAGATAGCAACAATATATATATTCCTATTGCCTATAGTTTTGTATGTGGCCTATTGTAAAATGCATATATTTGTTACAACTGCAATCAAGGAAAACTACAGTGCATGGTGGTATAATATGGAAGCTATGCATACAAAATGCTTGTGGTGACATGTGGGCATTTATGATATGAATTGATTTCATGATGATTGCATACAAATGCTTATTTACATGTCTAATATCGATTTGCATATGCTTATTTGCAAAAGTTAGCTAAATAAAGGGCATTTGACATGCCATGATCCGATGAAAGTTTAAAATTGAGCTTACAGCTTCGCAGAATTCTTATAGTGCCATACAAGCACTTATGAAATGTTAAAGTTTGGGATATGCCATGTGGTAGCATATCCAGTGGGGTATAATATGTATACCCTAACACGGAAATAAAAACTAAGATAATGCATATACAAGTACTTGGTTTGAGTTTGAACCAAAACGATGAAAAATTGTATTAGTGTCTATTGCACACTAAGTCAAGAAATGTGCATACACTGAGATCACCCCTAGTGTGGGTTGGGATTTTTGGAAATCCTTGGTTGTGCACTGACTCACACACGAAAATAAACAATAATGAAATATATGCACACATAACATAAATGTGGGATTCTGGGTATACCTGAAAGATAGTATATGTTACTGGTTTATCGAGATACTGAGTATACCTGAAAATATTATATTTTACTGGTTTCCCAGGGCTTTGGGTACACTTGAAGGAGAATGTATGTTATTGAACCCAAGGTCTACCTTGGAGAGGGTAGATGGTACAAACTCCGTGGGACATTTTAGTTTTGTAAGAGCGAGGCATCTCACCCGATCCTCAGTCCTCGGAGTTAGGGGGTCAGGACTACCAATGCATCCTAGGTGGTAGATCCAAGTCTTCTGCAAAAGTTATAGGGTACATCTTAATTCAACTTTTAGCCATTGGAGAGTACTCTCTCGATCGTGAACCATCCTCTTTGGACCTCCGTACGGCTAGTCATACAGGGTATTAATTAAAAAAGCATAATGAATCCCCGTGTGGTCTCGGTCCGCTACGATATCGAATGTCTGTGCGTACCCACATGGTAATTAACAAGAGAAAACATAAAGTTAGTATATTTCTGAAAGTCTTCAAGTAGTCACATAATGCTTGATGTTGAAATTGTTAGAATATGATTGTGATGCTTAGCGCATATCTGTTTTCCTTTACATGTAAATTGTGATAACCTAAGTGGGATTCCTAAATATGATGTGTCGTGCATTGATGTCTTTCATTTATGTAATATGAAATGTTTGAATTTAGTAAACTGTACATTCTGAACTTGTTTAAATGTTGTTATTTACACCTATTTGTGTTGCACATATATTTGTACACATGACACTGTGCACATTCATATGGATATTATGCTTCTTACTCAGACGGGGTAGTCTGATCCCTTCTGAATTAATATTTTCAGGAAACAGTTAAAGATGGGCAATTATGGTCATCGCTGCGGACAATGCCATGAGACCGTATTTTCTGTGGATGTTCTGAGGAACTCTAACTTTACTAGATTCATTAAGTTTGTAATTAATGACTTATAAGATTTCAATGTAAGAGTTTAATTTGCCTAATGTTATTGATTTTGTGCTATTGCTTGTAACCTGCCCAAATAAATTGATTGAAGATTTAATACAACATTTTACCTGTTGTTTAGAAAAAAAAAATTTATTTCAACATTTTTGAGTTAAATATTTGAGGCTTTACAATCCAACTCCTTATAGGAAACTTATCTGATCGCTAATGTACTATTTTTTATTAGATCGGATATTATGCATACAGTAGATACCACTAGTCAGTTTCAGCATGCTCCTGCATTAGTTCACATGAGTGTTGTTTTAAGAAAAGTTTGATACATCAAGAAAATTATATCTAAAAGATTATTCTTATCCTCTTCTTCATCTTTAAATTTCATTGCTTATACTAAAACAAGAGAAAGTGTATTTTAGGTACTAGGCCAAAATCTGACTTGTTACATACATGGGCTGAGCTTAGGCCAACCCGATAGGCCACCCTTGGGAGAAATTTCTTCATCCCCCAAGAGACACGTCTCTTGCATTTGAGTATTGTGACTATTGGAATGGCCCCCAAGAGTCACCTTATGGCCACATGACCTTACATCTCTCACTTGGTCATAAGGGATTTCTTGTGTTTATATGCTTGTTCTCAATCAGAACCTTGCATACACACTTTTCGAGTGATCTTTCCTCACTCACCACTTAGACATATCTGAATCTTATCTAACTCACATGTCTAGTGAAAATTAACATTCTCAGTGATTACCTTTGTTAGCGGATCTGCTACTATGTCACTTAAAGGAATATAATCCACTGCTATTTCATTTTTCATAAGCATATCATGAATATATTGATATTTAACTTCAATATGCTTACTTTTAGAGTTATCAGCTCCTATTTGTATTAGTCTTATAACAACTTTATTGTTATAATAAAGTTGAACTGGATCTTTTGGAATATCCAATTTCAACTCATTTAGGAAACAATTTATCTACATACCAAATGTGGCTGCTATGTTACAGGCAATATACTCAGCTTCCTAGGTATGTCATGCCATACACCCTTGTTTCTTGCATGACCATGCAATTGCCCCACCTTCTAACATAAATACATAACCAGAGGTGGACTTTGCTTCATCTTTATCACCATCTTTATAACCAGCAAAGTCATCATCTAAGTATTCTATAAGCTTTAAACTATCTGACTGATAGTATAGCTTGAGTTTTTTAGTTCTCTTTAGATATCGAAAATTTCTCTTCACTGCTTCTCAGTGAGAGAGCCTATGATTACTTTGATATCTACTCACAAGACTTACAACAAAACTCAAATCAGGTGTAGTGCAAAGCATTGCATACATCAGGCTTTCAATTGCTTGATCATAGGGAACATTCAACTTTTTTTGTCCATTTATTAGATAATCATTCTTACTTAATTTTTGGTTTTTTACTATAGGAGTACTCTTTGCCTTGATACTTTCCATTCTAAATTCTTTTAGAATGTGGTCAAGATATTTTTCTTGACTTAGACATAGTAATCTCGATTTTCTATTTCTCTTTATCTTAATTCCAAGGATATATAAAGTTTTACCCATATCATTCATTTCAAATCAAGAACTTAACCATGATTTAATCATATTTATTATATCTATGTCATTTTCTATAATTAATATATGATCAAGATAGATGGATAACATAGTAAACTTACTTTCACTATTCTTGGCATATACATAGTGGTGTAGACTATTTGCCTCATAACCTAATTTGGTTATAGCATTATAAAAAGTCAAATACCACTGTCTTGGTGACTGCTTAAGTTCATATAAGGATTTATTTAACTTGTATACCTTATCCTCTTGACCCTTAATTTTAAAACCTTCTGGTTGCTGCATGAAAAACCATATAATATTACCTACTTAAAATAAAAGCAACTAGGTTAATTTCTGGATAACGAATATGTTAATAAACTACAAAAAAGAACGTTGGTGCTAAAACTAATGTTTCCTAGAAAAAATATAAGTTACTCTAAATGAAACAGACATGTAAATACTTATTAAACAAAAAGGGACATCAGCTAATTAATATCCCATTATTGAACCACAATGAACTGAGCTTATCATCAATCACAAAAAAAATTGTGATTGACATTAAACCTTAAAAAGAAATATCAAGACCGTGTGAGACACTACACTAACACCCGTGCTGGTGTGAATCGTCTGTAATAGCTGAAATCACTAAAGAATTTGTGGTATTGTGCAATGTGATCAGGCAGATTCCAACTACTCCAGATGATGGACTGATGTTTGTGCAGACTCATACGACTTGTGCTTCAACACTACTGAATTATGTCTATATGAACCATGTGGCTGATGTTACTAACAAAATACGAATAAATTTCTATGATGAATATGATCTAATCTATTATACGAAACACAAACATAAAATAAATAATTCAGGTTACCCTATATGTAATGAATCTACGAAAAATCAATCAAGATGCAACTATCCTAAATACTATGCTGAAAAAGAGAGAGAGAAAGAAATGACCTGTCACAGATCGTCTCTGATGGAAGGGTTGAGAAGAGAAGATGGTTGATCCAAATAGATACATGCTGCCCCAACAAAAAAAAGAAGTTATCGATGACAAAATGGTTCGAAGCTTGAAGAAAAAAGGGGAAGAAGAAGAGAAAGGGGAGAACAAGGAGAGAAAGAAATCGGCAAAAGAGCAAGAGAGAGAAAGAAGAGGGAGGCAAGAAGCAAGGGGAGCTTGAGGCTGCTGGAAAAAACATGTTTCCATCCCTCTTAATCCTATTTATAAGCCTAATTAGGTTAAAAACCAGATTCTCAAAAGAGATACGATAAATTTTTAATCCAAAAAGGTCTCTTCTTGAACAATGAGTTTTTAAAAAAGGGTTTTTCCTAAAACTAATTAGAAATAATTAATTAAGTTATAATCTAATTTAAATTATGAATTAGAAAGGTTCTATCTAATAAAAATATCGAAAAACATAGGGCCAAATAAAAAAATATGGTATTTCAAGAAAATTGAGTTTCAAAGCAAATTCTCGAAAACAACAATAAAGACAGGTTTTTAATGTGATTTTATCATCGTTCAAACATAAATAAAGATGAATAAACATGTAAAATGTATGCATGATCAATTATATAGTTTATATCTCTTTGATCATTTTAGGTATCCCGTGAAGATGCATTTGATAGTTTTGCTATCTAACTTGTCTCTCGTTTGACTAGGAATCAACACATGAGTAGGTGACCCTTACTTTCACAAATGACTGAAGTCTGGCTTTCAACCAATCCATAATTCGCGGGGTGTAAGCTCTACAACCTTAGAAGTAACCTTATTTAGGGTATAGATGGCAGTGCAAATTGCTTTTTCCTAGAATTTTTTGGAAAGATTTGCATGTGCCAACATAGACCTTGTTATATCCATTAAGGTTCTATTCCTTCATTTTGCTACATCATTTTGTTGTGGTGTATAAGGTATAGTTGTATGAGGAGTTATATTATTATCTATGCATAAGGTTTTAAACTCATCAGAGTTATATTCACCTCCTCCATCAGATCTAATAACTTGGATTTTTCTTCCTAATAATCCTTCAACTTCATGTTTATATGCCTTAAACTTTTCTAGAGTTTCAGATTTCTTAGATATTAGGAATATGTAATCATACATTGAGTTGTCATTTATAAATTGATGAAATATGATTTTCTTTTATGTGTTTTTATTGTTAAAGGTCTACAAATATCTGTATGTACCAAAACTTATAAGTCACATGACCTACTACCCTTAGAAAATTATTTTCCAGTCATTTTACCTGATATGCATGGTTCACATTTTTTAAATTCTATATTTTTAAGAGAAGGTAATAATCCCATGCGAATTATTCTTTTCATTTTATTGACATTTACATACCTTAACCTTAAATGCCATAAATATGCATCGATATTAAATGCACAATCAATATAACAAAAAAGTTTCATTGTATTATTTGTAGAAGGAGTTACATTAAGACGAAAGAGACCATGGTTAACATTTTAACGATCCCTGAGCTTTACTTTTTTATTTTTCTCAATAATGATAGTGTCACCCCGAAAGCGGATTTTGAAGCTCATTTTAGCAAAATCTTTTACTGCTAAAAGATTTTTTCTCATAGAAGGTATATAAAGTACATTTGTTAGTAGGAGACTGGTCCCTTCTACTTGAAGCTTGTAGGTCCCTATCCTGACCATATCATTATAGGTGTTATTTCTCATATACATCGTATGATATCCAAGCTTCAATTTATCATCTCCATAAGTCATTCCTTTGTCTTAGACACATGTCGCGTTGCCCCTGAATCAATCCACCACCCTGAGAGATCACTATATGCGATCAATGATTCAGACACAATGCATACTAATTCTCGTTCTCCATTTACTTGTTTTTCTGGATTCTCTTTCTTGGTTCTATTCGGACAATTATTCTTGAAATGCCCAACTTTTATAAAAGAGAAACATGCTCTCTTGGTTGTAGTCTTGGAGTTTTTAGTTTACACTAGATGCTTCTTGTTGAATTTATTCTTCTTAAATTTATTGAAGAATGTGCCTTTAGGCTTGAACTTGTCAGAGGTTTCTTAGAAGGATTCTTGGGTATTTATAACTTTTTTCTTCTTGTCTTTCGACATGTACTCTTGATCAATGGCTAATTATAAAGGGAGTTGAGTTAGAGTAAGACTTTTTTTATTTAATCTCATGACAATTAACACCATCTTTCAAGTTTGAGGAAGACTGTTTAGTATAGTGGAAATTTGCATGCTCTCGAGAATATCATTTTTAGCTATGGCTAAGTCCTTAGCCATTACCAACATTCGATTTATATGATCGATCACGTTGTCTGACTCTTTCATCCTATATGAGTTGTATTACTCTAGAAGAAGTTGATTGTGAGTTTCTGAAGTCATATTATACTTCTTTCTGACTTCTTTCACCATTCGCTTTGCAGTATCAAAGTCTTCAAATACTCGGATGAGGTCATCTTGCATAAATGTTAGAAGAATTGCTCGAGCAAATTGATCATCTTTGATAAATTTATTATGAGCTTTATTCTTTTCTTTACTCGATTTATCAGTTAGTGAAGATTTTACATTGTTCAATATGTATAGGGTTTTGTCATGTGTTAATAGATATTTCATCTTCCTTATTCACATTCCAAAATTTATCCTATTGAGTTTTTTGATTTTGGATAACTCGGCCATGACTATTCAATTTTAATTTGGCGATGAGATGCTACTGTCACCAGCGTTTAATTTCTACGTCAACACGCTTGCATGCACAAACTTCTTCCAGCACTGTCAGGGATCTGCCAAACCTGCACTCATACCAAAATTGGGACCTTTATCCATGGATGTAGAATTGCAGCGGGGGTGAAGATGTTGCTACGCTCGAAATCGCCAAGGAGTCCACACTTTCAACCCTTTCACAAGTTTGAATGCCTCAAACCGTTACTTTCTTTGAATGCTTTATGATTCCTTAAATGATTCATCATCTTTGTACCATACCCTTTTCACTGCATTTATAGTTGCAAAGAGTTCAAAGTTTTTGGGACACACCCCTAGGATAATTCCTTTCATCTCCCAAGAGACATGTCTCAAGTATTTGAGTATTGTAATGGCCCCCAAGAGTTACCTTATGGCCACATGGCCTTACAAGATCAAAATGATCAGATTAGGTCGATTTATAATAGGTTGGAGGATCAGATATTTGCTTGGATTAAAATGGAGCACATTGGCTAATTATATTTAGGTGGATGTGGCGATAGATGAGTCAGACCAGAGCTGGATTTCATAGGGTCAAAAATATTTGGATCAGACACCTACCTTGATTCATCCAGTTGTGAGGACAATTTAATCTTCAAAGTACACCACGTATTTGTGGGTCTTTGTGACCCAATACGATTGTCCTCTTATGCATATATCATGATGAGGATTGACGTAGAAGCCAAGTTTATTCAAACTACATTGGGTCATGCTTGTATGTCTTAGATCCTTTGGTTGCCCAATGATGTGGGCCACTGGGTCTGGTTAGGTTCTTGATTCCATTAGCTATGGTTTGGTCATGTTTAATATAATCATCAGTTTCATCACCCACACTAGATCTTATTAGACATGGCATATGGGGATGCCAACAGTTTGGAGTTGGGTTGGATACCCAAGTGAATCAGAATTTGTTTAGTCGATAAATTTTTTTGAGGAGAAAAACAGGTACAATTTTAGTCGAATTCAGTAAAGAAAACACCTGATTAATAATCAGATCTGAATTCGGTTTACATTTAACTCGAATCTGAAACTGACATCCTGAATTTATTTTTGGCTTGGGTAAACTAAAAAATAATTCCCATGGAATTAGAACCTGAGATCCCTTGGTTATGATAGCTTGACCTAACCATCCATCCAACTATCTCATTTCACCCCAACATCTGAATCTTATTGTATGTAAGATGCATATCTGATTTGATATTTAAGTTAAATTGATCCATATTTGGTAGTATATGTTACCACATGAATCTGAATCTAACTCCAAATTCAAATCCGATTAAACCATATTAGATAATGTTGGATTTGGCCTACAAGCAAACTGAACCAAAGCTATTTTATATCCCTAATATGACTTCAAACCCACATCCCATTAAGGAATGTAAAAACTCAAATCAGATTAATCTATTAGCCTGTAATTAAAGTTAAATTGCATTGTGATATAGTATTATTCGGGTTAGGGGTTAATTAGAGAAAGTGGGTTGGATCTGGTCAGATCACTTGTCCATATTCAACCCAATTTTTTTATTCTAGACCAAATCATAGAGACATTTGGGTATCACATCAGATCCTTTCGGATACATACCAATTTGTTTGAGCTAGATCTCTATAAGATCATCTCTTCTCATTTTTTTTCTATCTAAAAAACTCCGCTTTCAACTGAGTTTGGTATTATTTCATCAGTCCAGTTCCATGTCCACCTTTCTGGATCCAACTGGGGATCCATACCTGAACCCAGATCAACCATCGTCCAGCCTAGCTAAAACGACCTGTTTTCTCTGCTTGTTACAACTTACAAATACCCCAAGTCCAACTGCAGGTTTAGGCATAAATCCAGTAACGGTGTATGGATTTTCTCAAAAAGGAAAAAATGGGATAAATCATTTTTTTTAAAGAAAAACTCAGGAAAATATCAGCAAAAATAAAACGTTAAAAGCATAAATAAAAGTTAAAAGCATAAATATAAACATATAACTAAATAAATAATAAAAACATAAAAATTCAAAAATTGCTTTTGTCATGTAAGATGTGATACTGTGATAATTTTCAAATTAAAATACTTCACAAATATATCACAATAAAATCATGATGCACTTTTAAAATATCACCAATAATTGTGACATACGTTAAATCAACATCTGAAATATGCACTGTGAAGAATATTAGGTTAGAAATATCTGGAAGTATCATATACGAGGGGTTCAGGATTGAATCCCACAGGTCTATCTGTTAGCTTGCTCATTATAAAAAAGAAAAACCGTGAGACATTATCACGAGCAACATCACAAATCTCATTATTGGGATTTTCCCAGCAAGGGAAATCTTGATATAAATACAAAATTCATTTCTCTAGAAAATCTGCAGAAAGTGTGGGATTTTGTAATTTAACATATAAAACATGAAAATAAAGAAATTACTAAAGTATAAACTTGTAAAAAGAGATGCAAACGGAGTGTTAATAAATTAATTTCATTATAAAACTATGTTGTTATATATCTAAAGATATCAGAAAATGACTATACTGTACAACAAATTTGACGTCTGGAAATGCTCCACAATTTACCAAATAGACATTTTTGCTGGTTCTTGATTTTTTCTAAATGCTTTTACCCCTCGCAGTTGCGAATTTTTTATTTTCGCAGGTCACAACATTAAAAGTTGATAAAAGCATCAATGGTGAATTTTTTTGATAAAAGCATCAATGGTGAAAAAATCAACAGTACTTCATCGACAATGAGTTTTTCTAGTAAAAGCATCGACGGTGAGATCTTATGGTTTGAGTGAGACAGGAAACCAAAAATATGCAAGTTGTTCATAAGTACAAAAGTTGATCAGCTAAAAATTTGTTTTCATCATAGAGAACGCGAATGATGATAATGTAGAATCAATGGGGGCCTACACTCTAATAAATTGTGAAAGCCCCTAAGATGTGTTAGATGATGATGATGCTTTCTCCTCATGCAATGAATGAGTGATTTTATTTTGTAGATGAATTGAATGAATGCAATGTATGAGCAATTTTATTTTATAAAAGAATAAAATAAATGCAATGTATGAGCGACTTTATTTTATGAAAGAATGAAATGAATGCGATGTATGAGCGACTTTATTTTGTAAAAAAATGATGCTTCATTTTAACCCCTTTTTTGCATCTGAATACCCTATTTTCGCAAATCCTAAATTTTGGCGAATCTCCTATGAATGGTAGATGCGAATAAAAAATTTTGTAAGAAAAAGAATTTCGCAACCCCCATGCAAAATTTTGAATTTCACATGGGGGTTACGAAATTTCGCATAATTTTTTAATCTATAGTACAAAAATTGCGATAATACTTGTAAAGTTCGTTAAGAGTTTCGGGTTATTGGTTGCAAAATTCTTGAAAAGTTTACAGGATTCTTGAAATGTTTGCAAAGTTCATGAAGTTTCACATGCGCTAATACAAAATTTCTTTTCAGCGTGCGAAATTACTGCTCCATTAAATCTAACATTTCGTTTCTGATGACTATTTTTGGCGAAACACAAATTGACAATACTTTATCTTGTCACTGATTTTTTACCTAGAAAATAAAGAAATCCAAAAAAACACAAAAAAGAATAGAGATTCTAAATGAAAGTATCTTTCTAATGATATTTTATCCACTAAAAAATGATATGATATACGGGTATTGAGATACAACCCTAAGAACATTTCTAAAATAGGAGATCAATAGGCACAACTACACCTATTCCAATGATTATATGTAATTTTTTGGCCACTTGTGCCAAGAATTCGAGAAAACAAAAAATAATAAAGGAAGATCAAGATGTTAAATTTTAGTGCCACCGGGATCACATTGATCTGATGAATGATTGAAAAGAAACAACTTTTGGAACACAGATTCTTCTGTTATAACAGTTTGTAGAATAGTTTTTTATTTCATTTTTAGATCTTAGAAACAAAACTCTAAAAGAGTTTTAAGTTCTGACTCAAAAAAAGAAAGTTCAAAATCTTAGTCTCAACTTTTCAATGAGACTATAAAACTGTGAGTTTTCAATATCGTATGACTGAGATATATACTTGAGAAGAAAAGTTCCACAGTTTTTTTAAGAAATTTGCATGGAGGTTGTGAAATTCGTGAGGTTCGCACATGAGGTAAAAAAGTCCTAAAAAAATTGAGAACCTCCTAATTGTCCATTTGAAAGATTTGGTAAATTGTGAGATATTTTTAAAAATATGTAATTTTTGTCATAACGATCATTTTCTGCAAAGATATTTTGAAATATCCTTTTCTTGAATTAGTTTTTTTTTTTATCTTTTTTGTTTTTTTATGATGAGGAACACTCAGGAAGCGAGGAAGACCATGGGTGGGGCACACGGCCACCTTGCCTTATGTGGCCCACCTCTGAAAGCTATGAACATACCTGTGCGCCAGTAGGGTTTGATCCGGTGCCTTCATCTTAGCACCCTCACAACTACCCCGTTGGCCACACAGGCGACCCGTGTAGGTTTTTAATCTTTTTTGTTACTGTAATAAAATGGCGTTGCGTTGTACTTCAAGATATCACTAATAATTGTCATCAGACAAGGTCAACCCTGTCTAATCTAAATATGCATCTGAAATTCGTAACACAATCTGAATCTGAAAAGGATCTGAAGATCTCAGATTGAATCTGGATCAGAAGTATTAGTGGTAATACTGGATCTGGTAAAACTACGAGGGTATGCATCTTGTGAAAAAAGGCAAATAGATAGGTTGTGATCTAATTCAAACTAGACAAAATACTGATCCTGATCCAAAATGAACTGATTAAGTGTATCCAAGCCTGATCCAAATGCATATTTAGATCTTGAAGGAACTGAATCCAAAAATAATATGCCGGATTCCCATCAAATATCTGATTGTATTGGATCTGTTTGCATCTTAATTATGTGTGAACATGTTAAACAGAGTTTTTTAAGCATGTTTTTTTGTTGTTTTTTAAAATTTGCCCATACAGATGTGATCTATGCCCTTGATTTTATAAGAAACAACTCTTGAAGTGTTTGATTCAGATGCATGGACAGGTTTCTATAAGGTTTGAAAAATAAACAGTCCAAAATCTTTGTAAAATTTGAGGCCCTAAATATCATTTATTTTCACCAAAAAAAATATCATCAAGCCATTAATTCATAGTAAATCAACTATGTTGAAACATCTATTAGGGTCAGAATTGTGAAAACAGTTACAGAATACCTGAAACATTAATTTAACATGTTTTGGTGCAATTGAAGGCGCAAAACAATTGAGGTCCAAATAAGTTAAAGCTTTATCAACTCAACTTAGCCACGTAGATGTGTTCATCATGGTTTGTTTGCTAAGGATAAAACCTTGGATTATGTTATTTTAATCTAAAAATTGTGATTTTTTGAACGGAAAAATTTTAGTACATTGTAGGCCATTAATTTTTTTAAGCTCTTAAAAAACCTGCTTACATGTCACAATCACATCATTTAAAAACCCATTCTTTGTAAATCACATTCATAAGGTCTGATCTATAAAAAAAAATCTAAAAAGTATAAAAAAAATGATTTATATTCAATTGTATGCATTCAATAGCACCAAATATTACCACACACACGTGTCTGTGTGTGGAGTGGGGAATAGGTGCTACCAAAGTTAGAAGTCCATCATTAAAAAAAAGAAACTATAAAAAAAATTACCGTCCTTCTCCCGAAAACCATCCATCTCATAAGATCTACGTCTCTAGATCCATCTGTATCATTTAAGGTGCTGCACGGCACAAGTCATAACTCGACTAACCAATGTGGACCCTAGAATTGAAGAAACTGCAGATCTTCTCCAGCAAGCAACAACTACCCTACATTAGCTTTGACCAGGGATTCAAACGGGTCCAATCTGGCTCGGATCATGGCATACCTGACTCTGAATCTGAAAAGTGAACAACATGGTCCAAATTCAAATCTAGGTCGAAACCAGATCTGATATGTTAAGATTTCAATCTGGACCCAACTTACTGGATCAGACAAAGAATGGTTGGGGAACAAGGGCTTTTCATTTACAAAAAGTGCAAACGGATTTGATCCAATAGAAAAGTACCAATCTGAATCCGAAAGACAAAGCCAGAGAATTTGGATCATGTAGGTCCAAATCTGATCCAAATTGGCAGTCGAATGGACCTTTTTGAGATTCAAAATCAAGGAACAATGTGTGGTTCAGAGGTCCGACCGAATCCGATCCATTTTCACCCGTACTACCTTTGACTTCGCCGGAGTGTTCCGTTTTCCGGGAAAGAATGACCGGAATCAGGCCGTCGGCAGGTGACAACGTCCGCTGCTATGAAAGGGAGAGAAAGAAAACAAGGGACGGTCAACGGGGACGGGTTTCCTCAGACAGCACGTGTCCAAAATGGTCAAAATTTCATCACCTAACCAGTAAGGAAGACGTATCATAGTTTGAATATGCCAACTCTTTTACTACGACCTTTGCCACCTTGAAACTTTTGAAAAGCATCCGCCATTTCCGGTCATCGGAATCCGGACGGAAAAAAATTTCCGGCAATTTCTAACCACTCTAATCGTCATTCAAAGCCTTTTTCAAATTGGCATCGTTTTTCCTTGACAGATTATATCTGCATGTGGCTCCGAGTCGGACATCTATACAACTCGGTTCCATAAATGACCCCTATATAATCCATACCGAGTTGTTCACATTTGTGTCCGAGTCCTCGGAATTACTTTGATTTTATGTCTAATTTCGATGGCTTTCGTGCTCCCATCTTATACTGTGCGACCCGGGCCGGTAAGTGTTGACATCCTTTTAGAATCTGTTCCAGTGAATGACCCGCATATAATATATGCCAAGATATTCGAATTCATGTCCAAGTCCTTAAAGTTACTGTGATTTCGATTATCTCATGCTCCCGTCTTATATCATTCATGACTCTGCTCGATCATATATCGGAAATAACGAGACGGGTCAAAGACATCTGTTGTATCGGCTTTGCTTTTCAACTTTGTGCCAGACTAGACCCAAAACCTTAAAAGGAATTTGATCACGTCCTGATGCTAGGAAGCATCTGAGATGGTGCAGAGCACGTTTGAATCTCTCGGATTCGGCTGAATTGGTAGAACAAAATAAGCTATAGTCAAATATTGCCTTCTATAACGGCCACCAAGGCAGCATCTATATATATGTGTTGCACTAGGAGAGGAAAGCATACTTACTAATAATATTCATATAGCATTACAGTACTACTTGCCTAGCTAGTGATGGCTATCCGAGTGAGAGTAGTGGTGCTTCTTCCTCTTCTCTTCTTGTTCATCTTCCTCTTCATGTTAGAGTGCTCTTCCGTAGAAGGTCGACGCATGCTGGCCGGCGATCGTGGGGTCCCGTTGTCGCCGTCGGCTCGTTCAGTTGTGGACAGTCTGATTCTTGGTGCAGTGAAGGACTCGGGCCCGAGCCCTGGCGCTGGACATGCTGTTATCACCTCCCTCCATTAACTATCTAGAACTTATGTTAATTAGCTTCATTCCTTCCATTATTCTTTCATTTGATGTATGTGTTGTGGGCGTCTTCAGTTCAGGGTGATAGTCTTTATTTATTTTATTCATTTGGATCAAGACAATGGGAGGATTATGTTTTAGGATGATTGTGATGAAAGTTTCTTCTTTCAACACGATTCTGAGAAGTTTTAGCCATCTCCTTAATCATGGGAATGACAGAAGGATTTAATACGTTGTTTCTTTGTTCTTTTTGCAGAAGTAATAAATAAATAAGTGCATTTTAAGCCGAATAATTGCGTGCATAAATGAAATTAAGTGCTCCATGCTGTCCGACCCGCTAGCCAAATAGAAATAATAATAATAAAAAGAAAACCATTAATTGTTTTCTTTTGGATGGATCAGAAAATAATGATTATGTTAATACGGATGTTCTTAATTTTTTCTGATTGTGTAAGGAAATTCTTAAATAAAAAGATGGAAATTAAACGAACAATTAAGCGTGGAATGGAAGTTTGTCTCCAAATGGTGTAAAGCAACACCAACAAGTTTTTGACACATGGAGTGAGTGATTCTTAGTATTATTATTCTTATATTTTTTTGGCTAAGTTAAGGAAAACACCACCCCCTTAATCACCGACTGCACATTGGCAAGCCTATAGTTGGTAAGACGCACAAGGTCTCCCTTGCCCACCGGTGATCTTTTGGAAAAGACGATTCTCCTAGGTTTCAAACTATAGTTGCCCTTGAAGGTGCAGCGGGAGAAGCTACCATAGCTTGGCCAGTACCGATCAGCGCGACCAGGCCTCTTACTTCAGGGGTGGTTTCTCTATTCCTCATGAAAAAATCATAGTTATCCCATGTCAGGTGACAAACCATGATCATATATCCTTAGCGAGAAAGGCAGAAACCTTGTGGGCACAATTCTTCGTATATTTTATCAAGGCAACAATGGCAGACGTTTAATTCCTGGCTCTTAATTGATTCCTCAGTAGCTCTAGATCATTTTAAAAGAGAATAAAGAGGTAGCGACAACTATTGGCTGAGTATGAAGCCTGATTTTTATATTTAAATAAATCTTTGTTCATTAGATGAGGATTCGGAGGCCTGAGCTGCTGACCAAAATAATTTGAAGGTAGTTTTGTAATTTTATTTAAAATAGGTTGCCCTCGACTCCTTGTATTTAAAGAGGAAAATTTTGTCTTTTGTAAAAATGTATATCTCAATCTTAATAGTAGATCTTAGTTCGGCCGTGGACATAGACAACTCTTGCCCAACCATATAAAATCTTTGTTCTTTTTCTTTCTGTTTTTGCTTCTTCGATCTATCGATAGTGTGTAGAATAGTTTCCTAACAACAACTACATTAGTTGAAACAGTTGTGCATCTCGAAATGGGAAACATCCAAAAATATTGACCCTAAGATAGCATGGCACCCTTTAATGCTTGCAGAAGATGGTCAAGTCTAGGGATGGCAGTGGGGCGGGGCGGGGCGGGGCGGGGCGGGGGACAAGGTTTCCACCCCCGCCCCGCCTCAAAATTTTATCCTCCACCCCCGCCCCGCCTCCGCGGCGGGGATGGATTTTATCCTCCACCCCCGCCTCCATCCCCGTTTCATACCCTTCATCCCCGGTCCAAACGGGGATGAGGCGGGGCGGGCGGGGATATTGCGGGGAAAAGTGGTCGGAGCGGGGTTGGGGCGGGGATCGTGGCGGGGCGGGGCCCCGCTGTCCCCCGGTCCACTGCCATCCCTAGTCAAGTCACGTAACGCCATTTTTTACCGATACTTTTTAGACTGGAGAGCACTCAGGTTTCCTAGTAGAGAGGGACAAAAACTTACTTTAATATTATAAGTTTCCTAATGTTTCAAGATCTACAGCCAACACCCACCTAAAGAAGAGGTCAGAAATTCTCCACATTCGTATTCGTTGTGTTTGTAAGAAAACCATGCTTTGTTCTCGTCCAGATAATGACATTATGTGGCCATTTTTATCTCAAACTATTTACTTAATTTTTTTGGTTAGAACAAAAGAAAAACTCCCATCACCAGCCGCACATTGACATACCTGCACTCTATATATAAAACCTTTGAGGTCCCCGGCCTCCTGCCCATCGAGGAGTACACCTACCTTTCCTCTTGCAGCAAAGAATTCTCACCTGGGTTTGATGTCTCGTTAACTTGGTGCAACATTCACAAGTCATTCCTGCCAGATGAACGGAGCACTATGTACTTAAAATTTTTTTTTTTAAAGGAAAGCTGGGGTTAGGCAGACCCTACTAATTACACAATTATACCATTGGGTTTTGAACCTGCAACGTCCCAACACAAGGTGACGTGCACTAGCTACCAGATAAGCAGAGCCCCCGTTAGTACTATCTACTTAATTTTACCAAGTACTAACACTATATTATACTCAGAATGGGATCTAGTCATCCCTAATGTACCCTAGTGTCATACGCACCCTGGGGTCTCACCATCCCAAGCAGTTATCATCAAATCTGACTCTGTAGTTGTGACCTACATGGTGCCTTTAGTGAAGATGGTCATTTAAATCGCTGCAATCCAACTTGTGTGCAGGATTTTTAGGCAATTAATTAAAAAAGCAATGGTTGTAAAAGCACTGTTTTTTTACGATTTAAGAGTCATGTCCAAGAGTTGATTCATAACATCAAATCGATTGTGTTGAATCCATTTATGGAGTCAGATTTACTAAAAATAACTTACAACAATGTAATCTCCCGGTGGGTATGACATCTGTTGTTTTTTTTATAAAGCAAGCTAGGGTTAGTTAGATTCCACCTGTTATTATTCAACATACCACTGGGGTTTGAACCTGCAAAGTCCCGCCACAAGGAAACGTGCACTGACAGCTCCTACCAACCAACTGTTGGTGGGTATAACATCTGTTCTTAATAACAAGACCTGTCCTACAGTGATAACACCTTAGAAACTCATCAAACTGACTATGAAATCAATGAACATTGTTCAAAGCAAAACAAAAACAAAGAAAAAATGTGTAACACGCCTTGAGGGAGCTTTTTTTTTATGCTAATTCTAACCATTGATAATAAAATGCCTCTTTATGAGTGGTTTTTGAAGTATCTTATTTCATATATTTTCAAAAACCTTGTTAAGTAAGTTAAACAAAATCCAACACTTTCATGATTTTTTTTATATATATATTTTTTAAAGGCAAGCTGGGGTTAGGCAGACCCCTACCACTTATAACGGCTATACCATTGGGTTTTGCACCTGCTACATCCCAACACTGCCGTACAGTAGCTGCTCTTATTGGACAAGCAGAGGTCCCGTTGGTATTTTTTTTCATATTTATTGATAAGAAACCCTAGTTCAAGTGGTGGGCCTCAAGAGAGAATGGCACCCCGTTGCATGGCCCACACTCAAGAGATTAAAGCCCTTTGTTCACTCTCACACACTTGGAATTGTTGGATTTGGTACCAGATCCGTATAGGGTCTCAGCAGAGGAACCCCAAAAGTCATTGCATGGAGAGCTCATTAAGAATTATAATGGGGCCCATTAAGTAGGATTAAAGTGAATATTAATCTTGGTTTAATGATTGAATGCATAACAAATATGATGATTAAAGAGGGAGTTAT
This sequence comes from Nuphar pumila, assembly GCF_984573655.1. NCBI lineage: Eukaryota > Viridiplantae > Streptophyta > Magnoliopsida > Nymphaeales > Nymphaeaceae > Nuphar > Nuphar pumila. Next base: position 132,154,786 of record NC_143253.1, read on the forward strand.
TGGATTTTGTAAGGCACTATCTCTAAGTTAGTGGTGAAATTAATTCAATCCTCCATTGTTGCTTATATAAGAAGGTGATGGACATGGCAGATTAGATAACAAACTCATCATTGAGCTCTTTTGAAGGATTGTGAAGAAACCACACTTAGAGATGGGCTAGAATAGCTCAATCACATAGAGTGTGCGCCTTCTCAAGGTTGGAGGTTCAACCCCTCATTCTAACGCACATCTACCAATCAAAGGATAGATCAAGTTAATAGAGGCTCATATTTGTCGATCTGGCTATCAGAAGGTTTTGACGAGTTAGATTCGACTAGTATAGGCTTGGATCAACTATCTAAACTATAGATCTGACCAGAGAAGTCACGGATCGATCGACAAAATGTTAGATCCACTGACTAGGGTATAAATCTATCAATCAGGGTTCATACTTGACCAGGCTAGACATGGATCGACCCTGAAGGGGTTAGATCTGCTAGCGGCAATTCAGATCCATTGGGTGCAGATCTAACCCTAGCACAAAGAGTCAGACCGACGGTGAAGAATGAATGGCAGATTGGTGCAGAGAGAGACAGATGAGGAGAGAAAGAGAGAGAGCACAACTTGAGGTGATCGACGATCTGGCCACTGGCAGAGGAGTAGATACAGTCAGTGTTGGCTTAGATCAACTAGCAAAGGAGTAGATACGATCAAGTGTTGGCTCTAGTCGACTAGCAGAAGAGCAAATATGATTGGTGTTGGATCAGATCCATGAAGATTTAGATTCATTGAATCGATTGATTGCGGCTCAGATCCAACCGAGAGAAACGATTGGGTCCAGGTACAGAAAGAGAGGGTAATCGATCTAAGTCGGTCTAGATCATTGCTGGAACAACCACTAGCGTGCACAAGCCCTCTACACCCCCCGATGTGAACATGCAAAACATTCATCGACAAGGAGTGGCCTTTGCTCCTTCTTTGGGTGGTCTCAGGCGAAGGCACAATAGGGGGTTGTTAATCGCCGATGAGCCACGCTCCTGAGGTAGGTGATGAAAATCCATTGATCATCTACCTATGAATGAAGCCTGACAGTCACGGTAGGCGGTAAATGCCCACTGATTGTCGCTGGAAAGCACGAATTCGGTTGTCGCTCGCTTCCTCTTCCTGTTCTCCGATCAGGTGGAGGCACTCTGGCAGCCACACTTTTTCTTCTCTCGATTTCACAGATGAAGACTTTGCAAAGGGAGGTATCACTGATCACCAACAAGACACTCGTCTGCGATGACTCCCCCTCCCCATTTCTTCCTCTCTTGTGTTTTCCCCTTTTCTATAAAAGAGAAAAACCTGATCGAGCCACTTTTTATGAGTGAGGGTGAAACCGTGAAAGAAAAAAAGAAAAAGAAAGAAAGAAAAAAAAAGAAAAAAAGAAAAGGAAAACAAATAAAAAGAGAATGAAAGAAAAGAAAAAAAGGAGGAAAAGAAGAGTGAATTTGGATATGCAGTTCAGATCCGGTAAATAACAGATATATGGACCAAAATAGCTTTGGATCATATCTGTTTACTTAAGCCAAAATGGATATGTAGTATGGATCTATAAATGGAGCAGGTTGGTCCAATTCAGATCAGATATGGATAAAATATACCTAGAGTAGATCAAGCTTTTGGATTGACTCTATGCAGTTTGGGTTGACTCGATTTGGACCTAAAATATTTGAATAGATCCACTTAAATATGTTTGGATCCAGTCAAACTAGATTGAATCCACGTACTAGCATTCAAGCTCGACAATCTTAGAAACGCAAGTGAATTGGATGGGATTTAGTCAACTAGATTGGACCAAGTGAGCTTGTCTAAAATCGATTGAACCAGTGGAACCAGAACTAAAGCTAGACCAATGATCAATGCAGGATCCATGAATATGTATATTGGACTACTGCTTGCATGATATCAAGATAAGTCATCACCTTGTATTTATTTGACAATTTGGATTTATGTTGTTGGGTCAAACTTATGAGTTTATGGGCATTTTTTAGTTGGGTTTGGTAACCCAATATTGGATCTAGATATTGGAATCCAACTTCAGAATTATTTTAACACAAAAATCAAGGTATTATAAGAATCCAATTATGGTTTGAATTAGATCACTACCTGTTTTGGGTGTGTTTGGATCCAAACTAGCATTATGTAGATCCAAGATTATTTAGTTTGGGTGACTATAGACATCTTAATGTATGTCTCCATTGGATGCCTTTACAGTATGGACCTAGTATTGGTCTAGTTTTATTTCTTGATTTGAATAATATAATACTTGATATGTTTGGATCTAATTATATATTGTATGGATTCATTAAACTTTGGATCCTAAGAGCATGAATTTATACTATAGTCAAATTTTAGTGACCCATGATTTTACATAATAATGAATTTGATAAGTAATAGGTTTGAACCTATAATATTGCATAAATCTAAATAAGTAATAGACCCATGATATAAACTTTGTATTTGTAATTGGGTTTATTTTGAATGTTTTAATTTTGTTATTTTAACTAATAACAACACCATGAGATCCTAAAATATATTGTTGGATATGATTTGTGGATGATTCATGTTATGAATTCAATATACTCTCTTAGTTGATGAGTCTATATAATAGAATATAATAGACCTATGAATCTAATGGATTTGGACTATAGTCAAATCCTGTATGACCCATAGTCTTGTTTGACCAATCTAAACATGGATAAAACTATATTGTATCTAGTTAAACATGAATGGATCTGAATAGATCCAGTTGAATATTTTTAGATCAAGAAAACATCATTAAATTCGGTTGAACCTATTAGACATGTTTGCATAATTATCATACTTGTATGAGTTATCTTATGAGTTTTGAGGGTATAACTCAATATGTATCAATCATGGAGATCAAAACTTGTGGAGTGATATGAACATAGTTATGATCCGTATAGAATTTGTTCATGATACAGAAAATTTGATCCATATTGGCACTATGAGAACTTAAAACGTTTCACATATCACTTTATTGCATGTGCCTATAGTTAATGTTTGTTTGATCCTAATTATATGGATCTATTGTGGTTCCAAATAAGAATAATGACATTCAAGTTTATTTAATTGATGTTTAGCTATTTATGCTAAAGAAGGATAAACTCTTAATTGATTATTTACCTTCATCAAATGTGGTGATTGATCCATTGATGAAGGAAGTTTCTGAAGATGCCCTTTGCAAGAAATGTGAGTCAAATAAGACTCAAGTATAAATGAATGAGTGAATAATTTGCTTAATGCGCGATAAATCCTCATAATGCTAATGTTTGCCCCATATAGCCAAGTGAGAGATATTGGATCTTGGTAACAGATTCAGATATAGCCATAGAGTCTCACAAGAACTCCAAAAAACATTGTATGGTGGGCTCATTAAGAAATATAATGGGGTCTTTTAAGTAGGATTAATGTGAATATTAATCTTGATTTAATAGTTGAATGCATAATATATATGATGATTATGGAGGGGTTTAATGAGACACTATCTCTAAGTTAATGGTGAAATTAATCAAATCCTTCATGTTGCCTACATAAGAAGGCAATGACCATGTCATATTAGATAACAAAGCCATCTTCGAGCTCTTTTAGAGGATTGTGAAGGAACCACACTTAGAGATGAGATAGCATAGTTCAATCAAGTAGAGCGTCTAGCTTCACAAGGTTGGAGGTTCAACTCCTCCTTTATGCACACATGCTTCGTTATCTGGCAACCCTCTATCATATCCAGGTTTGTGAGCTGCTAAGTTCCTACAGGAATCTTGCAGCTTCGCTTTATGGTCAATTATTACATTCATATGTCAGATTTTTTTTTAACATACTTGTAGACAAATGCATAAAACTATATATTTCTTTTATTGATAAAAATACCTCATCTCATGTCTTTTTGTTGAATACCCTCAAGGAGTGTTGTTTCATCATGCCTTCTCCTATGAAAAATGGCCTCTTTCCTAAGAAACATTGGACAAAAATCTCCATCATGAGAAATATGTGATGAAATTCACATAAAAATATGAAAAAAATTATTTCTCCTATCAAGATGGGTTCACACCTTTCTTCATGAAAAAACAGTTTCCCTCTTTGGTGTCCCCTTCCAAGGAAAAGTATGGCTTCTCTTGAGTGGGGGTGCAACAACCTCCCCCTTGATCACTTTGTTTGATTAAACAATGGTCCATTAGTGACATTACAAGTTGGGACATAATTGATCACAAGTTAGAAGGCTATTGTAATTTACTCTTGATAATTTTTTACTCAGTAGAGAAGGCTTAATTTTTGAAGTCAACATGCATCAAGGTTTCATTTTTTTAACTTAAATAAAAATAGCGATGACTAAAGAAAGATTAAGAATTCCTATTAAGCTCATGATAAAATCAAAAAGGTTCAGGGTTCTTCTGATGAAGTAAGAGCAAATGATCAGATTCAATATTTCATAAGAATTGATTTGGTGAAAGTCCTTTATTTTGTATACTAGAAAAAGGAATGATAAGCTGAACAACTGGTAAGCTTCTTGAAAAACCTAGTTGCTCATAAGCTCCTTACAAGTAGGAATGACAATGAACCAAGGTGGATGAGGGGGTTATAATTGTCCCTCTCAAGTAAGGCAAACTCAAAATCATCCTTCCTTTATCCCATTTTCAAAAATCATCCCCTTTTTTCCAACCATGACAAATGAGTGCATTTGTAATAGTTCAAACATTTTCTATTAAAGGCTTAAGAAATTTCCAAATAGTAGTTTTGTTTTAGATATTTTCCTTTTCAGACTTATTTGTTGAAATTATTCTAGAATAGGGTTTCTGATTAATGTTTTTCATAAATAGTGGATCTATTTTTTTGAAATTACAAAATAGTTACAGTTTTTTTGTTTAACTCAAAAAAGATTTAAATTAAAGAAAAAAGTTATTATAGAATCATGGTTGGAAATGAGCAACTTGCATCCAAAATCCAAGACATAGAGCCCACGAGACTCCTTACTCTCACCAATCATCATCCCCATTGAGCGATCCTACATTAGTAGGGAAGAACATTGCATTGCAGTTATGGGATATGATTATTTTGCAGATTGACATGAGGTTAGAAGCGAGAGAGGGAATGTAGAGAACTTCTCCTGTTATGCCTCAAAAAACTGGATTTTTCCTACCCCATGAACAACAATGTGAGAGCCATTGGAAATGGTAACCAAGCTCTTGTTGGGACTGGTTTCCATATTGGTCATGTGATTGATAGCTTCTGAATCAATAACCCATGTATTTTGAGTATTAGTAGATAAGAGGGATGAGTGACTACCTGACTTGTCCATAGAGGATTTGTTTATAATTGCCGGAGCTATTGCCATAACTGTTGCATTGCCTTTAGTGATAGCCTGCAATAGCTTTGAGAGGCTCCAAGGGTAAGAGGGGGGTCAATGTTGCTATTGGCAATATGAGTTGCAGTGCTATTTCTCTTGTCTAAGTTGTTTTTGGACGTCCTGAGCTTGCCTATGATTTTCCAACACCGATCCCTAGTGTGACCTTCCTTCTTACAATAGGTGCAGAAAATTTTCTTGCCTTTGAACTTTGACTTGTCGGGATGATTCTTGTTATGTGAACGATCTTTTTCTTCTTTCTTGACAATGAAGGTTGATTTCTCTCTAAGGTTTTGGGGCTTCAGCTTAGTAGCATTCACCTTTCTTCTAGCTTCTTCTCTTAGGATGGTAGAGTAGACGACTTTTAGGGATAGGAGCTCCTGGGTCATAAGGATTTGACTCCTCATGGCCTCATAATAAGAGTCGAGATTGGCAAGTATCTGAAATATCTTGTCCTGCTCATGCCATTTTCGAATCGTAGCATGGTTGTAGGTAGTGGGAGAGTACAAGTCGAGCTCGTCCCATATTGCCTTGAGAAAGCCCAAGTATTCATTGAACGGACTATTGAGTTTCTTTAGGTTGTTGATGTCATGAGGGAGTTGATATCATCTGGCAAGATTGTATTGCTTCCCATAGATTTCTTTGGCAGCATACCAGATGTCAGCAGCAGAGTTCAGAAAGAGGAATCCCTCGATGATTCTCGGTTCCATTGAGTTCAACAACCAAGACATGATGAGGTAGTCTAAGAATTGCCATTCCTCGAAGGCTGGATCTGAGGCAACGGGGGTTGGTTTTTTTTTCATTAACGTGACCCAGCTATAGTGAGGCAAATTTGTTCCATGAGAGATAGTTGGTGTCATTCAAGGGAATGGTAGTGATCTTCAAGCTTGGATTGATCTGATCTGATGTAAGGGACTTGTTTGCTAAGGATGTGATTGGAATGGTGACCTCTCCTTCATCTATAACCATAAGCAGTGAATAAAGATAGAAGGGATTGACCTCATTCTCAAGTATGTTCTTCGATAGTAGAGAAAATAATAAACTGACAATGATAGTGGACAATATGGATGTAGTGGCAGGACCACCATCTGCAGTAGTGGTCAAGGATGACTGGCAACATCAATGATGGTGGTGAACAAGGGACTACACCCTTAGAACCAGTGTCAACAGTCAGTCTCTTGCAGCAGCAGCAGTTCAGCATGGAGGAAAGGCTTCGTGGGGATGATAATCAACGAGTTTAATGTAGGGAGATCTCCCCTGCTTTGATACAATGAAGAATCCAAGAGTGTAGAGACTAGGAGAGAGAGAGAGAGAGAGAGAGAGAGATATGAAGACACCTTTAACATGGTTCGGCCATGGAAGGCCTACATCTATGAACACAAAACAACCTTACTTCATACCTTTTAGAGGAGCATAGGTACACTGTATATACAGTAGGGCAATGCCCTTGTCACACTCATTTGGAAGGATAATCCTTGATAGTAAAGATCAGATAACCCCTATCGCTCCCAATGGTCTCATGCATATCTTTATCCCCTCACACAGTGAGGGGAGGTTCATAGTGCTTATCCAACATGGTTCAATCCTGCTAAGTAAGAGGTACTTCACACTTGAGGATTGAGGATTGAATACACATCCCAGAGTTTGAGTTGATTGAAAATACCTAGGAAACACAATAACTAGGCTACTGGGCAACATTTTGGTTGGCCTAGATATTAAAACTTCTAAGGAGAGAAATCACATCATGGGTAAAGGAGCAGGAAACCTTAGACAAAGATGAACTAGCATTGTCCTCTCAAATGGACGTGACTCTCTTTGAAGTTGATAGTCCCATATCTTGCATCAAAGAATAGTGAACGTGCAGGGAAATCAGATAGAAACATCGATAGCATGTGCAATGGCTAAAATAGGGTGACTCTGAATACACAATTTTTTCACATGAAAGCTTAGCACAAAAGAATTCTCAACCGGATCCCACTTCTCACAATTGGTGATCAACACTATGTTGGCTCACTAGTGCTCCTTGCTTCTGCTGCATATTTTGAATCACTATTTTCCATATCCTACATGCAAAGGGTGTGTTCTCATCATCCACATTCTGTAAGCTCAGTGCAACATCGCCTCATGTACTTGAGCGACCCTTTGGGGAGGATGAAATCAAATTTGAGTTGTGGTCACTACCCTCGGGTAAGGCACTAGGACCTGACGAATTCGCTTCCCATTTCTTTAAGGATTTTGGAATTGTTGTAAAGCGAGATCCATGTCATATGGTCTATCAGTTTCATATAAACAACAAGTTTTTGAAGGAGCTGAATAGGGTCGACTTTATTCTCATTTCTAAAGACATGCAATTGAGGACATCTTGTGATCTCAAGCCATTCCCCTACTTGGCACTCTAAAAGCTATTGGCGGATTGCATGAAGTTCGAGCTCAATTCACTAAGTTCACCCTTCCAAGGGGCTTTCTTGTAATTGGGCCGACATATTCATGATTGTAGGATGTTGGCGAATGAGGTAGCACACGCTCTTAAAGCAGAACCAGCTCTTCTTCATGCTTAAACTTGACATCATGAAAGCTTTTGATACAGTCAATTGGTCCTTCTTGCATTCATTTATGATGAACATGGGATTTAGAGACAGATTTACAAGTTGGGTTTTTGAGTTAGTCTCCAATGCTCAACTAGCAATCTCGATTAATTGAGACCGTGAAAAGTCTTTTCCTATAAAGAGAGGATCACGACAAGGGTGCCCACTCTCACCCCTCCTATTCAACATCATTGAAGAAAGCTTAAATGCACTCTTCAGGAAAGCCATGTCGATTGGTTTTATTAATGACCTACGCTTGCAAGGCCTCAAACATTTTTCTATGATTCTGTTCGCAAATGATGCGCATATTTTCGAGTGTGCCTCCACATCGCAAATCACCAAGATGTGTCTACTGTTAAAGATTTTTGTGTTGTTGTCCAACCTCACCATTAGCGAGGATAAATGTAGCATCGTAATGCTCAATGCCACTCGAGAAATAACCTCTTTCCCAAGGGATATGTATGGTTGTCAAACCAAGGTATTGCAGATAGAATACCATGGTTTTTTGTCATTGAAGGTAGGCAGCTTGCATCTCTTTGGGCTAAAATTGAGAACAGAATTGCATCCAAGCTGCAAGGCTACCGGCCTTTCTAAACTTGGTTGTGTGATGCTTATCAAGCATGTACTACTGTGCATAATTCCTTCGCATCTCCTTCGTATCATCCGGTTGCCTAAAATTGTTGACGTGTGTGTGAACCCGACCCAAGCTTTAGTCACTTGTAAGAATGTTTCTTTGCCTGTCCGAACGGATGGCTTGGGCATACCCAAGCTTGTGCACCTCAACAAGGCGTTATTGTGTAATTGGTGGTGGCGGATCACCACTGAGATCTCCCCCATTTCAGTTTTGTTAAACTGCATGGTAATGTGTTATCTTGGCAGTCGCCCCCATTTCAGTTTCGTTAAACTGCATGGTAATGTGTTATCTTGGCAGTCGTGTGGATCATGAAAGAAGGGGTCACCTGTTTGGAAGGGTATTTTAAAGCAATTTGAGCTATTCAAGCAAAACATCAAAGCATGTAACAATAAACCCTTCATCCAATGTAAGCCTAAGAGCAAAGGCCACATCTCAACTGCATCATGTTATGTTGCTTCCTCATTCTATAGAGCTTTGGGTGCACCGACTGCTCAATGGCTCCTCAAAAAGGCGTTACGGGAAGGGGCTTCCTCTAAGAGGCTCTCTCAGCTGGGTGGAAAATTCTGCATAAAAAGCTCAACACAGAAAGCAGGTTAAAGAGGCATGGGATCTCTCTTGGGCAGTTTATGCCAGCATGCAGAGGAATCAGTATCCCACCTTTTTGGGGAATGTAACTATGTGAGGCACATGTTAGAATGTGCTTGGGGTGATCTTCACCTCAATTTAAGTGGTCATGTAGACGGAAGAGGGAAATGCTGAAAAATTCGTTTGGCGTGTCTGCTTGCTAACGGCGTGGAAGCTTATATAGAATGAACAAAATCAGAGGGTCCTGAACAGTGAATGGGCTGCTCCTGTGGATCGACTACGATGGAAAGTTTTAGACAGGGCCCACTCCAAATGGCCTAGATCCTCGATAGACTAGATTAGGAGGAATCGAGCGTTCTTTTGATCAGATCCTGACCCTGTGGTTTTTGTTCTCGCTTTCTTCTTTGTATTTCCTATTTTTTCGTTTTTCTGTCCCATTTTGTGTCCCTTTGTTTTTCTGACATAGCGGGCATGATAGCACCCATATATACAACTGTTGTGAACTTCGATCTATATATAATACTTTCTTACAAAAAAATTTGCATCATGTTAAGCGGCAACTCTAAAAGCCGAAATGGACTGGTTCCCCCAACAAACACTTCGGTCCAGAAGAGCCTCCCCTTGTGCAAATTTTTTTGCTTGGTCACTAGTCGATACGCAGGATGTATTGCAAAAGATTGGAATTCATCTTGCTAATAGATGTCCTCTTTGTCATTGTTGTGTGGAAATGGCGTCCAATCTACTATGGTCCTGCCAGATCTTCCAATAGATTTTTCATGCCACTTGGCCGGGAATATCTTTTAACATTGACCCCTGTGCATGTTTTAGGTAGCTTCTATTGGCGAGCCATGCAGCTCTGCTCCGGGGGGTCCAGAGGGCTGACCATCAAAGCTGATACGTTTACTGCAACTCAAGTTCCTGATGCTCGTGCTCTTGCTGTTGGCCAGACTGTAGGTTTTCGGGGGGTGAGATGCCGGTCTCCGGCAGCCACCAAACTATCATCTGGTTCCCATGACTCAATTGATTACCCCTGCTTCAAACCCGAGAACCTATTATTGTTGTGTGATTCCCGAAGACCAAAACCACTTCTCTTTTGTCGTGTCCTTTTAATGACGGTGGCCCTTCGGCCCACTCTTCCTCCCCTCTCACATTCAAACCAAGGCTAACCCCACTATAAAGTCGATTTGTTGGGATTGGGGGGCTCCGACCTGGTTACCATCTTCAGGTCTGACTCCTCGTTTCTTCCTCGCACGCTCGGCCTGCCAGACCATTCTCACTTCCACTATTTTTTCCTTTTTGGCCTATGATTTTCCCTACGTTGGCTACCTTTCCTTCTTGCCTAACCTGTTCCCATTCTCGTTTTTTGGTTTATCCTCCCATAAAACTGTTGCTTCAGGCCTTTGATGGGTTTAGGGAACTACTGAACCAATCTGATGTTAATCGGGGCCACCCTATCTGTCTTGACCCGAAACGCAGCCCCTTGAAGTATTTGAATCTTAAAATGGGTTACGAGGGTGATCGACCAGATCTTCCTGGACCGATCCACAATTCTTTTTTGAAGCGTGCGCTGCTGGGGCACCCATCTGAACTAGTTTCTCAGAATTCTATAACACTGGGTGTTCGGGATGAACTGCTGTTGGAGACATCCACCTTCAAAATTCAGTCTGATGATATACGGTCGGACACCTTCAAAAGCAGCCATGGATGATTCAGAAGAAGCTTCGATGGAGGTGGTTGTCAGCGTTCACCTCAACCAACCAACCAACCAACCAACGCGCTCGATGAGCCCAGACTGTTAGGTTGAGAGGTGAGCAGGACCTTTGAATCGCAGAGAGAATGAGAAAATGACAACATATATGTTGGTTATGATTACCACATTGATTGACAGTTATGTGACATCTTTATATTCGCATAACTGTTAGACATAACCTCTAAGATCTGAACAACCCTTTGATGTTTTTGAGTCAATACGGGTCACATCAAGTTGGATCCAATCCAAAAATCCAACAATGGCTTGTTTGGGTCTGCCAAACTCCAACTTTCTATTTGAAACAAACAAAAAGTACTGTAAGTTTGAGCAAAACTGCTGTATATCATGCATAGGCCAGGGGTCCTAGCCTTAGAGTTTTATGCTGCCGGCACGACGACTGTAGGTATGGTAGGCTGAGCCAGTGCGAACAGGTCATCATGCCAAGGGCGGTTTCTTCGGGTTATAAATTCAAAAAAGGTCAAGAGACCTGCCACACTGGAAATCCCTATCCAGTTATGGTCGTGATGCCTAGCAGCATAAAACCCCAAAACATCTCTCTTTGCCTTTCAGAGAAACTGCTGCTTTATCTTTGTGACAAAGGGTGCATACCCTGAGCCCACAAGGGATGGAATTACAAGTTCAATATCCGGGTTGTGTGTTCCTTGCCACAAGGTCAGAGCTACTATCCTCAATGGGGCAGGGTGAGTGCTCGTGACATTTACATTGTGGATACAGAAACAGGGCCACAGTCGGGGTATCACCAATCGACTTGCAATGGGATGTCCGAACCATGACGGTAGTTTCCAGTCGTTGAAAAAAAAAAAAAAAGGGTGTGAGGTGCCCTTAGGGCACCTTCTTAGCGATTACTATTATTATTATTATTTTGTTAGGCAAGCTGGGTTAGGCAGACCCCTACCAATTATACAATTATACCATTGGGTTTTGAACCTGCAACGTCCCAACACAAGGTGCTCCTACCAAACAAACGGAGCCCCCCATTGGTTCTTAGGGATTATTTTTGACATGCAATAAAGAGTAAGGACACGCAATTGTTGGGCCGTGGACTGAAGATAAGGTTCATGTGTCCACATCCCAAGTTGAAATGAAATTGGCCAGGCTTGGCGTATGGTCCAAAGGCCACACACCTAGGAACTGCAATTTGTTGATTCATTCTCACTACCATGTAGAGAGCAATAATGGAATCCTAATTGCCAATGGGGGCTACGCTTGTCTAGTAGGAGCAGCTAGTACATATCACCCTGTGTTGGGACATTGCAGGTTCAAAAGCCAATGGTATAGTTGTGTAGAACTGGTAGGGTCCGCCTAACTCCAGCTGGCCTTTAAAAATAATAACAATAATGAAATCATGTGATTATGAGGTAAATATTGGTTACTAATGGAGGTAAGGAATTAAGGAGTAGAAATCACTTTTTTCTTTAAAATTTTGCAAATTTTTTTAGATGAAATGTCATGGATGTGATCTACATGATTTGTTTAATAGGAATCTTGTTTTGAGTCATGTGATTATGGCAAGTAATTAGGTTTTTAAAAGGGTCTAAAAATCAATGGCCCACAATGTGCTAAAATTTCATAACTCAAAAGATCGCATTTTTACTTAAAACAGCGTGATCTAAGGCTTGATCCTTAGCAAACAAGTCATGTTGAACATATCTATATATGGTTAGATTAAGTCCATACAACTTGCACCTATGACTTCTAGCTCATTTGTTCCTTACTAGCAAATATTTTCTCATATATATATATATATTAGTGGTAGATGCCTACCACTTTTGTATCCTATAGCCAGCCTATCGGGCTTTTGAAAGTTTTTTTTTTTATGTTTTCGTTAAATTTGACCGTATAGATGTGTTTTACATGCTTGATTTTATAGTAATAGACTCTTGGATGGATTATAATTTGTAGGTAGCTTTTTTTTATAAGGTTTAAAGTCAACCATCTAAGATTTACAAAAAAAATTATTTGCTTAAAAAACATATTTTTTTATCAAAAAAATATGATCCAAGTCTATTTTCCTAGCAAATAGACCCTACCAAACACATATGCAGGGTCAGGGTCAGATTTGAAGAAAACAACCTGAAAACAACGGCAGGCTATCACTTTTCTGCATATATATATATATATATATATATATATATATATATATATATATATATATATATATATATATATATATATATATATATATAGCTTGGGTATAGTTATCATTTATCAAGAAATTAAGAGGAATGAGTTGGTGGGATACACAAATGTTTGAAATATTCTAAATGAAACATGTTAAATGAGTTTTTTAGTTTTTTTTGTGATTTTTTCATAATTTTGTTCCTGTAGATGTGACCATTGATTTTTTGAACCTTAAAAAAACCCACTTGTGTGTCAGAATCGGATGCTCTAAGCCTCTAAGAACTGATACCTATAAAATCAAGTACGTATATCACATGCAGGGTTAAAAGTTAAAAATAAAACAAAAAAAAAAGTTCAGAAATTCATTTAGTTTGTTTCATTCAGCACGTTTGCATCTCTCTCTCTCTCTCACACACACACACTTTATATATATATATATATATATATATATATGAAAACTGAAATATGTAAACTAGTATGAACTGAGATTTTCATACATTTTTTTGCAAATCTAACCAAGAAGATGCATTTGGTGTGGTCCATTTTCTCATAATCAACTATTGGATCAAGAAATGTGATTTTGTATGCTTCAATATTTATGAAAATTCTGAGCCATAGATTTTCAAGCCATAAAAGATCCTTCTTATACATAGTAATCGGATGATCTTAAGAGTCTGTTTCTATAAAACCAAGCATCTAGATCACATCCTTACGATGAAATTTAAAAAAATAATAATAAAAATCTTGGTGCATACCAGTTTATATATTTTGCTGGTTTACAAATTCTAGTTATCAATATATATATATATATATATATATTGCATATTAAAAATAACCCTTAAGAAAGGCCCGAAAGAGTGTGGGTTGGCGCATTAAAGAGCTGAAGGACATTGAGAGTTTGATATCTGGAATATGCACCCCTTTGCTGCAAGGCTAAAGCAGCAAGCATTTGGTGCGCAATAGAACGGTAGCTGAGGGGTTTTAACTTCTTGGGCATCATTCTGTATCGGTCCCCACCACCACAACCAAGGTTTTTTCTTATTAAATATCAAAAAAAAGAAAAGCTACTGGCGAATAAATCCGGATAAAACATGCAAATAGTACATGTAGAAGACATCAACATGGCATCAATATACGTAGACATGACGCCATGAAACAAAGGCTTGAACAAGAAAAAAATAAAAAAGTACAATTTTTTATTTTATTTTTTTATGATATCTAATCTTAAGAAACTGGTCTTAGTCCATGTTTTAGTGCAGAGCTCCACACTAGGTCGATCTTGTCCACGTCGATGCCCCCCACTTCGTGGTGGTCCCACCCTTCTAGAAGATGAACCAGCCCTCCTGCATGGCATGCATGGACAGTGCTCCTCTCCATCGTGTACTGATCCAAAATGAACATCCAAATAAATTCGTGTACGTAGCAAATAATTGAAATAAATGGTTTTTCTCAAATTGGCACCTAAGCTTTCAACGTATTTCCAATGTAAGACTTTGTTTTGAAAATTTCAAATATTGCATAAACTTTATTATAGTTAATCAGAAGACCTTCGAACAGTTTTGGCATTAAATTTCTAGCAAAAAAATCAAATATCACCTTAAAAAATTTATCAATTACTTTTTCTTTCTTCTCATCCAAAGTTTGACACCACTTTTTGTTAGGCTAATCCAATTTATTGTGCCACGAGGATGATCAACACATTTTAAAGATAAATAAGATATTACTAAAGTCATAATTTTTGTTAGGCTAATCTAATCATAAGCCTACCAAACTCAAGTTGGCATATAAGACCAAGAGTATATTTTATATATTGGGAAATAAATAGGTAATATTTGATTTAAAGGTCTACTTTTTATTTACATAAATGGGACTTTGTTGCCATTTTGAAAATTTTCCCTAACTTGGGTCCATTTTGAATGTGCACAATGCACGGTTACAACCAGTGTTGTCAGTATCGGAATCGGACCTGTATCGTTTGACCAAGTGAATTCGCCCGATACCAAATTCTCAAGTGAATCGTTCTGAATCAGCTAAAAAATAATTAAGAAATATTACGTGTCAATCAGAGCATGACATGTGTTAAAGATATTAAAATAGTATTAAAAATAATTTTAAGCTAGCTTTTATATTTATTAAAAATTAGCTGATTCACGTCAGTATCGTACGATAAGTATCGGGCCGATTCTATTTCAACACTGGTTACAACACAAAATATGGTGATCATAAAGAGCACAACCCAATCCAGCAAATGGCTTACCTCACATGAACCTAATCCTTGAACGTCATCAGGCAGCCTCATGGCTGCTAGCTTGTTGTAGGTGCAATCTCTTCTTGTCCTAAGGACGGGCGGCACCACGAACTGGTGGAAATGGGTCCCACTTGGGGCCCATCTTTGTTCCCTTTGTGAAAGCCATTTCCCAATTATCCATGTCTGAAAATAAAAATAGGGAAGAAGGAAAATAAAATAGGAAAGGAAAAATAATTGTCTATTTTAGAGCAGTAAAGAAGTAACACTAATAGAAATATTGTTTTTATTTTTATTTTTTTGAAAGGCAAGCTGGGGTTAGGCACACCCCTGCCACTTATAAACTACACCATTGAGTTTTGAACCTACAACGTGCCAACACAAGGTGATGTGCACTAGCTGCTTCTATCAGACAACCGGAGCCCCCGTTATTGTAATATGATGATGAGACAAGCATCATCTTCACTTGGGGTGAAAGCTAAATGGTATGTGTGAGTAAAACATCCTGATGGATGGTGATGAATCCAATGGCCCGCATTGCGATTAGTATCCGGAACCGACTGCTCCAGATGAAACATTCAAGTTCTCTACAGGGCAGTCCCAAGTTGGTAGGTGTGGCTGTCAGACGGGCAGTCAGGGTTCTATTCTTGCGAGTGTCACCCCTTTCTCAAGCTGACACCCAGTATAAGACCCTGGGGGTCGGATTTGGTTCGGACCTGATATAAAATTTCACAAACTATACCCAGGTCCATGTATTAATCAGACCTTTGGGTTCAGACCCGGGTCTTAATCGGGTCTTCTTATTTATCACCATATCCGGACCCTATACCGTTGGTCCGGGTAAAACCAACCTTATGACACCCCTAGTCTGGACTCTGGAGGTCCGAGATGTCAAGAGATCGATTTCACTTGTTATCAAACCAGCTACAGGTATAGAGCAGTATTCTGGGCAACTATATAGTGGGACCAATTAGTGTGGGTTCCAAATACCGTAGTAGTCTCACGTCAGGTGACAAAAGCCCCTAACCAGGAAGACAGATCCCTCGTGGGCCATCATCTATTTTCAACTTTGTGATTGAAATAATAGGAAGTTTTTATTTATTTTTTCTATTAGCTGCCGCTGTTCTTATTTTTACTTGGTCGTGTTTTTTTTTTTCTTCTTCTTTGTTACCTTGCAATTCTGAGCAGCCCGGTATTTTGTTACTTGGACAAGAAATTTCTGGCACTCAGTAGGGGCTTCCTTTTGTATGGCTTGGAACCTCTCAGTAGAGAGAGTAAGCATCTGCAACAGAAGCAAAACATAAGCACATTAATGACTTCCATTAATCAGTTAATTGGTTGATCATTAACTTGATCAACAAACTATTATTATCTATAATTGAAGACACATACCAGGACCCTGACGCCATGTCTGCATAGATAGAGTGCAATGGCTCTTCCCAATTTAGAGGTGGCCCCTGTCAAGAACACCTCCTTGACATCCTTTGGGATTTTATTAAGAATAACTGCGGCAGTTAATGTGTTCCCATGAACAACTCTTACTCTTAAATCTGGGTGTTTTTGGACAAACAGTGTGCCTCCTCCATTGAGAGCTTCGTTCTGAGATGAGAAACAAGTAGAAGCTAATTAAAGCTACCAACATCATGAAAAAACTTTACAATAAATGGCATAATGCAACATTTGTTGTTACATCATGCTGTGGACAGACTGATGCAATATGGTATAATTACATGGGAGAGATGGTAAAAAATGGGCAGTGCCCATGTGGTAAATGTTTGCCAATAATTCAGACCATGAACCAACAAAAAAACAACAGCCCACAATTATGGTATAGACTCCATAATCTTGCCCTAGGAAAAGGAGACAAATAAAGTCTGTCAGCTTTGTAGTTCCTACTCCCTTAGTATTTGTTCCTCCATGACATCCTGCCCTAGGAAAGGTCAAGGCAGGTGACCATTGAGATTATCTTGATATATGGTTGAATAGTTGCACATACTAACTTAAAATAGTCACTCCAATATTCATAGATTTTAGGTAGTCTACATATAGGAAGTATGGCAATTTATATTCAGGCACCTTAATTTTAAATTATTTTAAGATAAAGGCTTACCTATTTAAAAATTTGTTCAGATCAGAGCCTGTGTTACTTTTACCCTCTGACACTACTTATCTGTCCTAATTGTAACTAAAAAAATGAGTTACAATAGCGGAAAAGGGTAAAAGTGCCGTTTTAAAGAGTAAAGTAGAGTTAGGTGATATACCAAGTTAACCAAGGCAATCAACTGAGCAATTTCAATTTCTTGAAAACATCGGCGTTTATCATTAAATATTAGGAAACTGAGGCAGCTAAACGTAAATTTGTCATAGGTTAGACACCTATAAATAAAATTACCCATAATTTTACCTTGTTTAAAGCTGCAAGACTGATGACTTTGACACCAAGCTTATCTGCGCTCAAAATTGCTTCTTCAATGTGTCTGTTGATCCCATCCCTAGCATATGGTAAGAAATACTGCAGATAACCATTAAAAAACACGTCAAGAAAAAACGGTAAACAAGAAAGATTGAATGAAGGGTTGAAAAAGGTTGACGTTAATAGCATAAACTGTTCACCTGAAATCCAAACCTAGGGATAAGCCAAGTTTGTAGCAGTCGGTTCCTCAGCAAGTAGAATGAATTTATGAATGTCTTTCCCCACGGCCACGCTACGAGCATTGTTATGAAGGCAATTGGCCACACGAGCAGCATTAGAAGATTGGTTGTATATGCATGTGAGCTAAAAGATCTAACCATAAAGGGCGCATGCGTAGAGGAATACATATCAACTGCATGTGCAAGGAAAACAAAGTCTGGAACCCTCACATCTTTGCCTGCAACAACCATACATCGGACTTAGTTTCAGCCGTCAAAACTTGAAACCCATAACAGTCAAAGAGGATATACTTCAAAAAATGAATGATACAGCAGCAGCAGCAGAAGAGAAATTTCTTATCCAACATTTAAATAATTCCCAGTGTTTCACATGAACCTCTTTATTGGGGTAAATGGTAAATTGGTAATTCAGATTCTTCTACCAAAGTTTAGATACCCACCTGATCTGATGCTCCTATGGAGCTCCCATGATTTTTTGTTAAGAGTATTCCCAAAGACATCATATATTGGCATAAACAGGCAGAAATTTGAGTTCATATCTGTATGATGAAGACTATGGTAGCTGCAAGAAACAATAAACAAGATTAGAATGAACTGATATGTTCCATGTGAGGGTTAACTAGGTGAAAAGATAGTTGATCCTAGGGGCAAAAAAGTGTATGTTTTAACTTTGTATCCCTCATAAAACAGGGAAAGGTCCCCTTGGAAACTTTTACAATAAATGCAGCGAGCGATAAAAACTCGAAGCAGAAAAGCAACTGCAAGATCAAGACCATAGCAGACAAAGGCAGAAACTAAGGACCAACCAAACCTAGATTTTGAAGTTTTCGACAGAGATGAAAGAAAAAGATAGAAAAGTGGATGCTTCAACTTTGTGTTCCTTGAAAAACATGGGATGGTCCCATTGGAAATTTTCACATTAAATGCAGACCGAGGGACCGAAGTCCAATGGAGAAAAGCAATTGCAAGATCAAGATTACAGCAGATAGAGATAAAAACTAGATACCAATCAAACCTAGAGTGTTAAGTTTTCCACAAAGATGAAAGAAAAAGATGCAAATTTTGATTTTTCTACCACAGGATTACAAACCTTGGAGTGTAAATGAGGTATCTAAGGACTGGCATGTGCTCAAACAGAGACACTGGCATTACTTCAACATTGCAGTGTCCCATGCACCTTAGGAAGTCAAATATCAGCACATAACCATAGAACATGGCGACAGATGCACCACCAATCCATGATGCCCCCAGCATGGGAATCCCCATGAGCAAGCCCAACACTAGATGCTCCAAGAAGGTGGCCATTCCGGCTGCAGAGATCATCAACTTAGTTTACTTCCCAAAAGATAGAAAGACAGCAAACGAAACATTCATTTAGGCTTTCTGCTGTAATGTACCTGTGAAAGACTGTGTCACTACAGATGAATGGTGGAGTGAATGATAATGGCAGAAGAGGTACTCAGAGTGAAACATCCTATGTATCCAATAATACAAGACTTCTGTGACCCCCACATGAAGTATCAGTGTGTAAATGAGTCCTTTGAAATTGAATAGCGGCAGGCTGTCCATTAAAGGGAAAGAATAGCATGCAATGACTGCCATGAAAGCTTGGAGGATGATGAAATCGTCCCTGTAATGAAAATACAGGTACTTGTCAACACCAGTATCCATTTTCGGATCAAATTAGACAGAAACTAAAAAAAAAGAAAAAACCAAAAAAGATCACCAATTCCATTCTCTATCAATCTGTTTGTAATCCACCCCTTGTTTAATGACTCTGTATTTGTTGGTGAGAAATAACATGCTGCTGTATGAATACCATAACTGATGTACAAGACCTCTCAGTGCACATATTGCTAGAATATGAAGGCTCCAGTTCTCTTTTACTTCCTTCTCTCCCCAAGAACTAAAAGTCATTGCTATGAGAGGTGCATATAGAAAATACTGATTGTTTCATAACCCCGAGAGAAAAGGAGAAGAAAAAGAAAACGAGGTTAGTAATGAAGGCGACTGCAATTTACAGAAACCAAGCTGAAAGCAAGCACAAAAGAGAATGTTTCTGTTTTGACATGCCTTGAATTTACTCAAATTGTTCCAAGGCCATGCAGACAATGGAGCTACCATTTTGTTGGGGAAGAGAGAGAGAGAGAGAGAGAGAGAGAGAGAGAGAGAGAGAGAGAGAGAGGCCTCTTGTTCTTTCTCCTTGCTTCACTGCTTGTCATAAGAAGCACCTGCTCTCCTCTGTATTAATACCAGGAGGGAGAGCAAGGGGGCCCACAAGAGTGGGGTAGAGGGAAAGGAGCAGGGCCACAAGAAGGGTTTGGGGGAAAAGTGGAAAATAAACCACAACAGGGCAAAAAACAAATCTGAAAAGAAACCTGGAAAAGACTGACTGGATTCACACGTGATTTCCTTTCCTCTTTATGAACACAATTCAAATAATGCATATCCACAATTCACCCCAAAAGAAAATGAGATATTATTCCTGTGAATTTCTCTTGTTCTGCACAAAAAACAAAATTATTTATAGAAAATCGGGAAAAAGAAGCATAACATGGATCACGGGCATGTAACACAACGAAGAACACGTACATACTGAATGAGGTAAGATAACAGTTGGAGAGATGCGGGAAATGAATGCACAGGAGACAGCCGAATTGATTGGCGTACAACCTCAGGTTTCCCTTGCTCAGTAGAGAGTACACCCATTTTCACTCCGGCGATAAAAGACATGCACTTATGAGTTTCAAACTTGTATCTTCTAGTCAACTGGGTGAAGTTCGCAAGTCACCCCTATTAGATGAACGGAGCATGTTGAGGTAGGAATTAGCATATTAAATGTTAAAAATAAGTCACCCCATACTAATTGCTCAAGACTATATTTGAAAAGTCGCAGCTGGGACGTGAGTTTATGCATTTGATAGATATGTGGGCAAACTACCTTGTGGTGGGCTGTTTGAAAACTGGTAGCTGGGATGGGAGTTATTTTTTAGCTGAAATTTTTTAGTGAAAAAAAAATTGAACTGGCTTCCCTCCGTAACCCATCTCAATATAATTTAAGAGAAAAATAGAGGTTTGTGAGGGTAGGGATAGCAGTGGAATGGGGAAGGGGATAAGGTCTCCACCCTCATCCCATTTCAAAATCGTGCCTTCCATCTTCGCCTTCATTCCAGTAGATTTTAACCTTCATCTCCAGATCATTTTTTGTTTCATGATCTCCATCTCCGGTTCAAATGGGGCGAGGCAGTGTAGGGCTGCATTTTTTTTATACTTTCATTGCTGCCGCCTTTAGCCGTTAGAGGAAAGAGGAAAAATGAAACTCATTAAAGGAATGAGAGAAAAGATTCGAGAAAGGGTTTTACATTAGGGTTTTATATATATATATATATATATATATATATATATATATATATATATATATATATATATAAAGATTTTATACAACAACTACGCCTTCATCCCAAAACAATTGGGGTCAGCGATATGAACCAAAAAAGAAATTCATTTTGGGTCTTCCACATGAATCCTTTTCCTCCAATCATTTCTATCCAACGCCATGTCCTCGGTGAGGTTCAAAGCATTCATATCCTTTCCTATCATCTCCATCCAAGTCTTCCTAGGCCTACCCCGACCTCTTTTAACTAATATATTTTCCCATTTCTCCAACCTTCTAACTGAAGCATCATTAGGCCTTCGCCGAATATGTCCAAACCACCGTAAACGATTCTCTCGCATCTTATTTTCAATGGGTGCAACACCTACCTTCTTACGTATCTCTTCATTCCGAATCTTATCTTTTATTGTATTTCCACACATCCATCTAAGCATCCGCATCTCAGCTACACTCATTTTTTGAATATGATGTCTCTTGGCAGCCCAACATTCCGTACCATATAGTAAAACGGGTCTAATAGTCGTCCTATAAAACTTTCCCTTCAACCGCAATGGCATTCTACGATCGCACAACACTCCAGTAGCACTTTTCCATTTCATCCACCCAACCTTTATCCTATGATTTACATCTCCATCAATTTCTCCATACTTTTGAATGATGGATCCCAAATATTTGAAATAATCATTCACCGGTATATCTTGCTCACCAAGCTTCACTACACTCCCATCACTACTTCGTTGCTTACTAAACCGACATTCCATATATTCAGTCTTACTCTTACTCAACTTAAAACCTCTAGCTTCCAATGTCTGTCTCCATAATTCTAACTTAGCATTAACCCCAGCTCTAGACTCATCAATCAAAACAATATCATCAGCAAACAACATACACCACGGTACATTTTCTTGAATTGATCTCGTAAGCTCATCCATCACTATCGCAAATAGGAAAGGGCTTAAAGCAGATCCTTGATGTAACCCAACCGTTATCGGAAAATTGGTTGTCACCCCTCCACAAGTGCGGACATTGGTTACTACTCCTTCATACATATCTTTAATTATACTAATGTACTTGAGAGAAACACCTTTCTTCATCATTGTCCACCAGAGAACGTCCCTAGGTACTCTATCGTATGCCTTCTCTAAATCAATAAAAACCATGTGCAAATCTTTGTTCCTCTCTCTATATCTTTCAATAAGTTGTCTAAGAAGATGTATAGCTTCCATAGTTGATCTTCCAGGCATAAAACCAAATTGATTCTCCGATATCATGACAACCTTCCTCAACCTAGACTCAATCACCCTCTCCCAAAGTTTCATAGTATGACTCATGAGTTTTATACCACGATAGTTTGTGCAATCTTGTATATCACCCTTATTCTTATATAAAGGCACCAAAGTACTCTTCCTTCACTCATTAGGCATCTTATTTGTTCGCCAAATCAAGTTAAAAAGATTTGTCAACCATTCTAAACCAAAAAGATTTTATAATATGTATAATAGTATATAATAATAATTTCTTTAATGGGGCGAGGCAAGAGCAAAAGTAAGTTCATTACCGCATGAGTTTTGATTTTAACCTTCATCTCTGGTCCAAACAAGACAAAGTAGGGGTGGGTGGGTGGGATGGGGCTAGGTTTCCCCATTGTTCATAGACATTGGTTTCCTTCTTAAAGAGGGTTTTGAGAGTTTTGGGTGTACTGATTTTTCTCAAGAGTTTCAAGAGAGAGTACTTGTGCTCCCATTGTTTTTTCATAGTGATGTTGGGATAAACCACCATGTTGGTGGTGGTTACCCACGATGTGGGTAACGCTCCCTCTCTTAAAGATGCTCCTTTCGTTAAACCTGCACAAAAATAAGGAAGAACGGTTACACAACCGTTCCCATTTTTGTGTTTATAAAGAGGGGGGTTTCATGAGCAACCCTATACGGAATACACACAGAAAATTAGTGAAAAACAGAAAGGGAACAGACCTGCGCTTGTGGAGGGCAACAGTCCGACTGAGGAGAGAAGCCCCCTTGCTCCAGCTACCGCCACCATCATCATCGGATCCGGTTCTTCGATGGCCGCCTCAGGTAATATTTAAAAAAAAAATTTAATATTACGTGTCAATCAGAACGTGACACATGTTAAAGCCTTAAAATAATATTAAAAAATAATTTTAAGTATTTTTATATTTATTAAAAATAACCAATTCAACGGTGAAGCTTATCGATTTTTAACCCATACGTATTGGCCGATACAGCCAATACGCACAGGTACTGACAGTTCTTAGGGATTGGGACACATGACACTATGACACGAATCCATCACATTTTATATTTTTAATAACTTTTGTGCATATAGTTATCGACAACTACATTATAACTTGATAATTGTTTTAAATTTTAAATATAAAAAGTATGTGTTATGTCTTACTTTTCACAAAACTATGTGTCCGCGTTAGTGGTGCAGTGTCTAAGCAACATGCAGCGGATGCTGACATGCCACGTACATGTTACGACATGTGCAAATGTAGGCATCTTAAAAATAGCTAGATTCTTAACAGTCACTTTAATTTCCAGAAAGTTTGGGGTCTTATGCTTTTTCAATAAGGTTATAAGCATTGGAAAAAATTAATGACTATGTATTCATGTCATGAGTGTCCGTATGATGCAGGAGCTATAGCGTGACACTATTGGGTCCACAAAGGATTCATTTTTAGATTTTAGATTATGTTTTGTATTTTTGTGTCAATATATCCCATCCATGATAAGTTTTATCTTTTGAATAAGTTATTTAAATATATTAATTAATTTGATTGTAATTAAGAAACTAGAAGGTAAATCAAAGTTGATATTTCTTTTTAAGTTTTCAATTATTTCATTAATTTTCAGTTATTTTCTTGAATTTCTCTGGGGTTTTTTTTTGTTTTTTTTAATTCTTGAGCATAAAAGTAGTCTAACGTAGATTTTATCTAAAATCAAGCGTCACGTTACCATCATAAAAGTGAGCTTGAGGTTGTCATAGTTTTTTTCTTGTGAAAGACCCTCACTATCTGATCAACATTTTTCTCATTTTTTTCTACGTGTCATGTAAAATGTGGAAATGATACATGTCACACTACTCTCAATGGTGCTTATTCCTATTTTCTTATCAAAGATATATTACATGTTCTCGATATTTCCAAAAATTTATTATCGATTCATAAATTCACTCACAACAATAATGTATTCTTTGAATTTCATGCAAATCAGTGTATGGTTAAGAGCGTTGCAACAGGGAAGACGATCCTCGAAGGACCAACTAATCATGGACTACATCAGCTCATGTTGTGAAAGATCGATGGAGTCTCTTGTAGCAGCAAGAAACTGATAAATTTAGGAGAACGAGCCACAATTGAAGATTGGCACAAGAGAATAGGACACCCTGACTTCAAGACTATCTTACGAGTTTTGAATAAGCATGATTTGACTGTTATCAATAAGACCTTCAATAAAGTATGTGCTGCATGTCAATCTGGAAAGAGTCATGCTCTTCCACTTCCACCATCCCAGCATAAAGTTAGATCACCACTTGATTTAATTTTTACAGATGTATAGGGGCCAGCGGCTACTCCTTCTATGCATGGATACAGATATTATGTTATGTTTGTGGATGCTTTCTCTCGTTTTTCATGGCTTTATGTTCTCAAAATTAAGTCGGATGTCCTTCATGTGTTTAAAATTTTTCAACTATACGTTGAGAGACACTTTGACAGAAAAATTAAAGGTGTGCAAAGTGATTGGGGAGGAGAATACCGCACTCTTTCTGCCCACTTGCAGTCACACGACATCAACCATCGGATTAGTTGTCCTTATGCGCATCAGCAAAATGGTTGTGTTGAGAGCAAACACAAAAATATAGTGGAAATCGGCCTTGCTCTTCTTACACAATCAGGCTGGCCATACAAGTATTGGGATTTTGCTTTTCGAACAACTATATATCTCATAAATCGGATGCCCATTACAGTTCTTAATATGAAGACTCCATACTACATGTTTTTTAAACATGAGCCTGACTTTAAATTCCTAAAGATTTTTTGATGTGCATGTTACCCGTGTTTACGTGATTTCAACGGGCATAAACTTGAGTTTCGCAGCAAGTAGTGCACCTTTCTTGGGTACAACAACCAACATAAAGGATATCTCTGCCTTGAATCTACAACCAACAAATTGATCATAAGTTGCCATGTCATTTTTTATGAAACCCTCTACCCATTCAAGGTTCAAAACCAGTTGTCGTCTATACCTACATCTTGCTCTCCTTTCCCTATTGCCATTCCCGTCCCTCTCCAACCATCACCCTCTATACAATACCCAATTCCACCACCCGTGGACCCTCCTATCACCTCTCCCACCACACCTCCCTCTAGCTCCACTTCTAGACCGACACCTTCACCTGATGCCTCTGTAAATGATACTTGTACCCATCATATGATTACTCAATCCTAAATTGGGTCCCTTTGACCCAAAATGTATCTCAGCTCCAAATATGCCTTGCCTGAGCTTTACCTAACCCAAGCTTACCCTGAATCCGAACCCACCTCCTTTAGGCAAGCTAAAGCTCACCCTCACTGGATCGCTGCTATGCAGGATGAATTCCAGGCTCTTCTAAAAAATGCTACATGGAGTCTCGTTCCTCCTCCATCATCAGCAAATATTGTTGGCTCTCGATGGGTTTTTTGAATTAAAAGACAAGTCAATGGAACAATTGCTCGCTATAAAGCTCGCTTTGTTGCCCAGGGTTACACTCGGGAGGTCGGCATCGACTACTTTGAGACATTTAGTCCCGTTGTCAAACCTACAACTATTCGGGTTGTTCTCACCACGGCTATCTCTCAAGGATGGTTCATTCGCCAACTTAATGTTCACAATGCCTTCTTACACACGTTTCTTACCGAAGACATCTATATGGCTCAACCACCTGGGTTTATAAATGAGCAGTTCCCTACTCATGTATGCAAACTTCACAAAGCCATCTATGGGCTCAAACAGTCTCCTCATGCCTCGTTTCAACGCCTTAGTCTCTTTTTGACATCCTGGGCTTCTCTGGTTCAAAAGTGGACTCCTCTCTCTTCTTATTTTGCAAAGGGAACATAACCATTTATCTGCTCATTTACGTTGATGATATCATCATCACTAGCAACCAGCATACCACCATTGAGGTCGTTATTCAGAAATTAAATACCGAATTTGCCATTAAAGATCTTGGCTTGTTACATTACTTTTTGGGCATTGAGGCGACATTCCACACCGGGGGTCTTTTTCTCCATCAGTTGCAATATATGTTTGAGCTTCTTCGCAAATTCAACATGCTCGAAGCAAAACCATCTCCTACCCCCATGGCCACTTCTACCCGGTTGTCTCTACAAGACGATGATCCCCTTTCTGATCCGACACCATATCGGCAACTCGTTGGCAGTCTCCAATACCTCACTCTTACTAGACCAGATTTGGCCTTTGCAGTCAACAAAGTGTATCAGTACATGCATTGCCCCACTACTACTCATATGACGGTTGCTAAGCGTATTCTACACTATGTCAAAGGCACTTTATCTCATGATTTGTTTTTTTGCCCCACTCATCCTTTTCAGCTTGATGCCTACACTGATGCCGATTGGGCTGGGGAGATTGATGATCGAAAATCTACCCGCGGCTATGCTATCTACTTGGGCAAATCTCTCATCTCTTGGTCTGCTCGCAAACAACCCATTGTGGCTCGTTCCAGCATGAAAGCCGAATATCGTGCTCTAGCATCTTGTGCCACCGAAGTTTTATGGCTCACCTATCTTTTTCATGAGCTCCGGCTAACCCAACCTCATCCCCCTCGCCTTTGGTGTGATAATATCAGTGCAGCATCTCTCAGTGAATCCTGTGTTTCACCATCGAAGCAAGCACATCAAAATCGATGTGCATTTTGTGCGAGATCACATTGCTCAGAAACACCTTGAAGTTCGGTATGTCTCCAATCATGATCAGCTGGCAGACATTCTCACCAAACCTCTTGCTGGCACGGCCTTTGACCTTCTTTGGATCAAGCTGAACATCCTTCCTTGGCTGCTCAGCTTGCAGGGGGATACTAAAGATAGAGTCGATCATCACGCTGGGTACTATCAAATGAAGATTACATATCCCTGCAAATCAGGATCTGTTACTAACAGTAACCAGATCCTAGAAAATATTGTTGTTACTAAAGATAAAAAACCTAACCAAAATCGTGCCACCGATAAGGATGGTAACGTTCTATAAAGCATAGGCATGTAAATGTAACTGGAGAGTGAAAAAATAAAAGACACTAATAGAGAGAGTTTAGTGGATGTAGGCACAGTCGTCGAACCACTCTAAAAATTCTGTGTTTCTCTTTTCATCGTTTTCTCTTGCATTCTGTACCTTAAGCTTTCTACTGTATCAGTTTATACTTTTTTTCCATTTGGGTCATGTTTCAATTTCTTAGAGTTCTTTGATGATGATTTTTGATGTTTTATTATGATATCTATTAGGTTACATAAGAAAATTGTCTTCTCTCTAATGGTGCACCCTTTCTTGTTTCTTCATTTTATCTTTATTCAGTTTGGGGACAGTTTCCTCAAAATGATTGTCGATCATTAATGCATACTTTATGTGTTGAAACTTTTGATTAAGAATTTCAGTCGATGGATTCTAACTTAAAGAGCATTTGAGATGAAAAAAAAATGAATAACTTAGAGCCCGGAGATTCACACTCAAGAAGACTAATTTTTATTGACATGATAAAAGTAAAACCCCAAGTGGGGAAACATCTGCCGCTCATTTTAGTACATTGTAAAGTGCAGAGAATGCGAAAGGCGGCAATGTTTAGCTACGAAGCTCAAGTACAAGCTGGAAGGAAGATGACATTTTGCACTTCATATGAAGCACTGGTTTTTATTTTTTATATTATACATTGCTAAGGATTAGAATTGGATAGTTGCTTATAGCAAATACAATCCCCAATTGGAGATAACGTCTGTCAATTAAGATGAAAATCATCTCTGTTGTAGACAATCCTTGAATTTCATTGTAGATTTGCAATGTGGGGTGATTACTGTTGGTTGCCACTCGCCTGCAATATCTTTGGGAGATGTTTCTGTTAAAGCTTCCATGTATATGGTGCAACTAAGGCTTTGGGTCTTTCTCAATGCATGCCTCGGTACTAACCATTCATGCACGCTGAAGCTGCTGGAGGCAAAAATTTTGATAACTTAAGACATGTTTCCGTGTCTTGCAATTTGTTTTTTTCTACGATTTTTTTTGCTTATCATGGCATAGCCATTTTGACTTTGTATGCATCAGGTGTATTTTTATTTCAATCAACATTAAACATGATTTAATGCTTGATATTTTAGGGTTCTTTCTCTCTCTCTCTCTCTTTTTATATATATATATATATATATATGATCTTTGTTTAAGATTTAGGCTTTTGATTTAGTTTTTATTTAATGTTTCATTAGGTTTTAGGAGCTTTCTTACTTTTTTTTTTTTCAATTAGCATTTAAGTATTTTTGTATTTTTCACTTTAAACTTGATTCCATATGCTTGATTTTAGTTATAAATTTTAAATTTTATGATTTTTTTTTAATTATTATATATATGAATGATGTTTGTTAAGGTTAACATTTTTTCATTTTTTAGGTGTCTCATGTAAAATGAGGAAATGATACCTGTTGTGTGTGTGGTGGAGACGTAGCTACGTTTTTGTGGGCCAAATTGAACCTTGTCTCATCAAAGATGTGACACACTATTAAATCACATTTTAGCAAAAAAAGATATTGAATTAGGCATGTGATTCTTTCCCCTTAAAGTCGCTCAATAAATATGGTTCTCAAAAGGCGCGTCACTGTTTGATAACTATAAAAAAAAATCCAAATTAAAGTAGATACTTTTTAGTCTTAATCTTTTTTTTTACTAAAATAATTGTAATCTAGGTAAATTTCTCTATTGAATTATGAATCTTTTTTTTAGTTGGGCTAAGAGAAATCCCTTCCATTGCTGACTCCATATTGGCAAGCCTTGAACCCTAGAGGTCCCCCTGCCCACAGAGAATTACACTCAGTCTGACATTGTGGCAAGGGATGTCGCTTCTTGATTTCGAACCATGTACATCTCATGTAAGGTGACAAACCACGGTCTTCCCTAACGAATAAGTCAGAGCTCTTTGTGAAGTCTGTTGGTGAAAAAGGAGAAGATAAAATTATTTGGCAAGAGGATAGTGATGAATAATTAAAAATAAATCTTTTTTATTTTCAATATATGGAGAGTTTTTTCATTGTGGTTTCAAGGGTCGAGCTTCTTCATCACTCCCAAACGTTCCTTTT
The DNA here is from genome assembly GCF_984573655.1 of Nuphar pumila. Taxonomy (NCBI): domain Eukaryota; kingdom Viridiplantae; phylum Streptophyta; class Magnoliopsida; order Nymphaeales; family Nymphaeaceae; genus Nuphar; species Nuphar pumila. The sequence goes on from NC_143253.1 coordinate 132,184,509, forward strand.
AGAACCTTAGGTGGTACCATAGTTTTGGCCTTTCCTCGCTAACATTAAACAAAAGCTCATATTTGGATAACTCTGTGGTAAGGTCTACAAATAGGGCTGCAAAATGAGCCAAGTTAGGATGGGCTCAAGTGGGCTCGGCTCATTCAATATTGGCTTAAACTCTTTAGAATAAGCAAACAAGTGGAGCTCAAACCGACATTTAAGCCTGATTATCATGAATTAATCGATTAAACTCGGATCTCACTAGACAAATAGGATGTATATGGTTTTTGTATATAAATTAAATAAAATACCATAAAAAATGTCTTAACCTAATGGATATAACATTTGCACAATGTGTTGAAAAATATGCTTCATTTAATGGGTGATGCAACTTGAACCTATAGGTATGCTTGGAGGCACGCGTTTACATGTGATATCTTTTAAGCGATAGTTGTCTCACTTAAAGATCAAGTCCTCAATGCACACTACAACAAAGCAGTAGATTAGCGACGACCACATTCCGTCGCTACGCCTGTTAGCGACGACGAGGCGACGGTATGCTTACGTCGAGAATTTTTTGACGTTAACTGGCGACGGAATAAATTCGTCGCCAGGTCCGTCGCTAAGTGCGACGGTCTAACGAGCATTGTATTCCGTCGCCAATCCGCCGGTACTAAATGGCGACCACGTCTTGGCGACGGATTTATGTCCGTCGCTAGGCCGTCTCTAGATTTATATGAATAGCGACATATGGTTCCGTCGCAAACACGAAAAAAATTTAAAAAAAATTATTTGAAAATTAAATACCGAGAACGGTACAATTTATATTTCCTGTACAATTTATATTTCCTGTAAATAAAAAACAAACCACAAAAAAAAAATCATATAAAAAGAATCTACAACAATTAATCGTTCCACCTTAAAATTAACAAGTTTAATTATTTATAATTCAACAATTACAATTAGGAAACATAAAAAAATAGAACTTCTTCAATACAGTTCTCTAATCATCGCCAAGATTTTATGCGTCTTCTTGTTCATTGCCTTTATCTGTCCCTTCAGCTCCGCTACGCTGATTATCGCTAGCAGCCTACACAAGAAAAGAACAGTCAGTATTGATAAACAAAATATAATGAAATAAATTACACACTATATGTGATTCTATCATGTGCTTATGTGTGTTCTAAGGCAATAAAAAAAACTCTATATGTGATTCTATCATGCGCATATGTGCTCTAAGGCAGGCAAAAAGTTATATATGTGATTTTATCATGCTCATATATGTGCTAAGGCAGTCAAAAAATTGAATATGTGATTATAGCATGTTCATATGTGTTCTAAGGCAGCTAGAAAAACTCTATATGTGATTCTACCATGCTCAGATGTGCTTTAAGGCAGACAAAAAGCTATATATGTGATTCGATCATGCTCGTATGTGTGCTAAGGCAGTCAAAAAATTGAATATGTGCTTATAGCATGCTCATATGTGCTCTAAGGCAATAAAAAAACTCTATATGTTATTATAGCATGCTCATATATGCTCTAAGGCAATAAAAAAACTCTATATGTGCTTCTATCATGCTCATATGTGCTCTAAGGCAGGCAAAAAGTTATATATGTGATTCTATCATGCTCATATGTGTGCTAAGGCAGTCAAAAAACTGAATATGTGATTATACTTGAGAGGGACCTGCAATCGAAGATTCCCTGTTCAGCACAAGATTGTTGATCTCATCTCGGAAAAAGGGGGCGACGGTGTCATAGAAGTAGTCATCCAATGTGTCCTTAATGATCTGACGTACATCATCACCAGAAAGAATAGGTTGCTGCTTGGAGCTTATGTCGGCGAAAATAGCCTTTGAACCGTAACTGAAAGAAGCAATAACTGGTGAAGTGTTCAAATTACTCCCAAATCCGAACACACGACCTCTTTTGGGTTCACCTGCTGCAGTCACCCATGCTGTAGGATCAAATGATGGATGTTGAGTAGCGTCATCGTCATATCGCTCTATCATTTGTTGCTCATATGCCTCCTACAAAATAATGTTTAAAGTATGCATTAATAATTAATGATAACATTATGATAACTTGCATATTGCAATGATTATTAATAGAATAAATACATATCGTCGTTCTTCTCACCTTCTCTGATACAAAGACTCTTGTGGTCTTCCGTTTATGTGTTTCAACAAACACATCCTTATATGGTACACTGTCTCCTTTTTCTGTTTTCTGCGAAGTTAAATGACAAAAGATTTAGTACACAAGTTTGCAACAATACTTATAAAATTAATATTATATATTGATGAGTTACCATTTTCTTCAGGTGGATCCCAAATGTCTTAGATCCACCTGTGTGTAGATGAGCTTCGGGCATCTTCGCTCGATTTTGTGCAGCCTTCGCAGAGCGAGTTCTAAATGCATCTCCCGCCTACTTATCGCACATTTCATCCCAGTAATCTCTCCTGATAGTAATAGGGTCATGGCCCTTCCACAGTAGTGGATCATCTACTACGTCAGATGTTTTTTTTGCTGCAGTCTTCATAGTGTGCAGCATGTCTGCAAATCGATTGGCAGTCACCTTCTGCCACACCTTCCTTGCATCATTTTCTTCTACCGTAGTTGCGAAGCGATTCGAAGCCTACAAATATTTTCAGAAAGTTAGCAGACATTACTTAAATAAATTAAATATGAAACACATTAACTATGAGGAACAACTGTATACCGTGAATGAGGACCACAATCTATCTAACACCTCCTTTGGGTACTCTTTCCATTAAGCAACCAGTCCTGGTAGATGTTGAAGAAGTGAATTCCTAATCTTCCGTACTACTTCTTGTGGCTTAAACCTCGTGCTGCACATGAATTGTTACACAGTAAATATCAATATAAAATATTTATAAGATATGCAATAATTAAAAACAAAATACTTACGGTCGATTATCGATATACACTATTCGAATGAGTCTTCTTGTGACAGACTGAGAAGACCCTGCTTCATGTGTTGGCTCCTGACTTGTGTGATCAACTGGTGTAGGTAGGTCGTCTATAGGCGAAACATCATCTGTAAAAAAATACGTTAGAAGTTCTCAGAATGCGCATTTGAACTAATCAAGCATCCAATTAGTGAATCAATATACCTATCACAGGAGCCCGTGAAGATGAAGGTTGGGCCTGGCTACTACTGGATGAGCGACCATTGTAACCTCCACGAACCATATTCTAACAAATAACATATGTCATACAATACATTCAAATAATTCACATCAAGTATTACAATACATTCAAGTCATTCGCATCAAGTATTACAATAATTCAAATCATTCATATCAGATACTGCAATGCATTCAAGTCATTCACATCAAGCATTGCAATGTATTCAAATCATTCACATCAAGTATTACAATGCTTTCAAATAATTTAAATCATTCACATCAAGTATTGCAATCATTCAAATCATTCGTTGCATAAATTATAATACATTCAAATAATTTAAATCATTCACATCAAGTATTGCAATGCATTCGAATCATTCGTATCAAGTATTCAATACATTCAAATAATTCAAATCATTCACATCAAGTATTACAATGTATTCAAATAATTCGTATCAAGTATCACAGTACATTCAAATAAAATTTTTAATCATTCACATCAAGTGTTGCAATACAACTCATGCATTCACATCAAGTATTACAATACATTCAAATAATTCAAATCATTTATATCAAGTATTGCAATGCATTCGAATCATTCGTATCAAGTATTACAATACATTCAAATAAAATTTTTAATCATTCACACCAAGTATTGCAATACAACTCACATCAAGTACTGCAATGCATTTAAATAGAGGTTTGTAGTACAAGATTTTGCTCACTAGCTTGAGAATTCTTCCTCGTCACTAGTTTGACTTTCTTCTTCTTCTTCTTCTTCTTCTTCTTCTTCTTCTTCTTCTTCTTCTTCTTGTTGTTGTTCTTCTTCTTCATTGTTTGTCCATCCACTTGGTACATCATTTGGATCACATTCCTCTATGAATGTTTCATCGGCCATTGGAGATATGACATGCATATCATGTGCAACATCGTGACCATAAGCGAACTCATAGACATCATCTGATTGATAGTAATCGTTGTCTTCAGCTAACTCATATTCCTGTAACTGATCATACTCGGGGTATAGTTTGGACTTCACCTTGCAAACTGCCCACCATTCATTTCTATCTGACTTTTTTATACTCGGATATGAAGTATAATAAACTTGTTGAGCTTGCAAGGCTAATATGAATGGTTCATATGTTCCAAACCTGGATTTATGATTCACCTTCACAATGCCTAAAGCTTTGTCGAGTCTTGTTGCAGTTGGATCAAACCAATGACACTTGAATAAAGTTACCCTATTATTCATGCCTAAGTAAGTCAACTTCATTATTTCCTCTATAACATCGTAGTAATCATGTTCATTTTCACCGTAGCTGCTACCCTTGACACACACGCCACTATTTATCATTGATTTGTTTATACTGTAATCTTTTGTATAGAACCGAGGATGCCCACATGACGGGCATGATATGTTGTTTTCCTGCTTCTTGAAATACAACATGCAGTGATTTGGACAAGCATAAATCTTTTTGTAACCCATACCTAGAGCATTGACCATAACTTTCGCACGATAGAAATTTTGTGGCAATTTCTCATCTTTGGGCAACATATTCTTCACAATCATGCACAAACGGTCAAAACATGATTGTCTCAAATTATACTCGAACTTCAAATTCATTAGTTGAAGAACTGCAGATAAGATAGTGTGACTCTCGCAACTGTTCCAAAGTGGCTCATCAGCATCTCTAAGTAAATCATAAAATCTACTAGCTGCATCGTTTGGTGATTCTTCATCTACGGCAGTTCTTACATTACTAGAACTCATAGCAGAACCCAGTTTTGTTCCTGCGACATCAAATATCAAATCCGTATATATATTATCGTGCACCGTATTCACCCGTGCATCAAAATCGTTTCGAAATTCTTCTTCATGAAACGTCCAGTTCTGATAATCACTCACAAAACCTTTCCTGTATAGGTGATGTCTAACGCTATGAGGTTCTACAAATCGATTATTCTTACAAATCTTGCAGGGACACCTAATCTGACCTGTGGGATCCACTGTACTGACACTTGTCGTTGCAAGTTCAATAAAACTGTCAACACCACCTATATATTCATGTGATAACTCATTGTCCACTATCCTACGGTACATCCATTCACGGTTTGCAGTCATTTTCTTATGATGTTACGAATAATAGCCTAACGAATTAAAAGAAAACAATCAGAATGCTACGATGAAGAACATATCAAATTTATCATGCAATATATGATGTCATACAATAACAAGAATTTTGATGCATGCATTAATAACTTAATATTTTCATGTGCAAACTATCAATGACACGATACAATCATTTGAAGGATGCTTTCATTATAAAATTTCACATGGAAGTCATAATCAAATTGAAAGTAACTACATGCAAGCATGGATACAATTACATCAAACATTGCAATACATTGTAATCATTCATATCAAACAAATGACAAACATGTACCTGCAGCAAACACACTTCAATATCTCACTAACTACTACCATGCCTAGCATGGACTCCGTACTCCAAAAATAAGAACACTTCAATATTCATATATTAAAATCATGCTCAGCATGATCTCCGAACTCCAACAAAGCAACCCTAAATATTAACAACTAAGTGAGTGTGTGAACAATAAAGTGTTACATCTAATAAATTAAATAACATGTGATACGCTTGCATCACTTACTCACCACAGGTATTTATCCGATTTGCATTGTTTTTGTCCCTTACTTACCACAAGTGGTTGAGCACAAGCTGGTTTCGTTGAAAAATCTACAAAAAAAAATGTTGTTTTAAAATGAAGTCACCACGAAAAAAAACCGAAGTAAATAAAAACATCTTGCATAGGGCTTGAGAAGCCTAGTACCTAATGACCTACCGAAACCGCAGGGGGTCGACCCTCTGCCGGAACATAGGGGGTTAACCCCCTGCCGGAATAGCAGGGGGTCGACCCCTTGCTGGAAACCCCAGGGGGTCGACCCGTTGCCGGAAACTGTTTCCGGCAGCGGGTCGACCCCCTACAGGACACGACAGGGGGTCAACCCTCTACCGGGATCGACCCCCTGCCGTACACGGCAGGTGGTCGACCCCCTGTCGGACATGGCAGAGGGTCGACCCGCTGCCGGAAACGACAGGGGGTCAACCCTCTGCCGGGGTCAACCCCCTACCGGACACGGCAAGGGGTCGACCCCCTGTCGGAACCGTAGGGGGTCGACCCCTTGCCGAGGTCGACCCTCTGACGGGGTCGAGCGTCTACCGGGGTCGACCCCTTGTCGGACATGATAAGGGGTTGACCCCCTGCCGGGGTTGACCCCCTGCTGGGGTTGACCCCTTGCCGGGGTTGACCCCCGGCCGGACATGGCAAGGGGTTGACCCCCGGCCGGACATGGCAAGGGGTTGACCCCCTACTAGACACGGCAAGGGGTCGACCCCCTGCCGGAACCGCAGGGGGTCGACCCCCTGCCAAAACCGCAGGGGGTCGACCCCCTACCGGACACGGCAAGGGGTCGACCCCCTGACGGGGTTGAGCGCCTGCTGGGGTCGACCCCCTGCCGGACATGATAAGGGGTTGACCCCCGGCCATTCACGGCAGGGGGTCGACCCCCTGTCGGGGTCGAGCGCCTGGCGGAGTCGACCCCCTGCCGGAAAACGCAGCGGGTCGACCCCAATTCATTTAACGGTGGGTCCCGAAAATACCTGCGCTTCTTTCGGGCGGTGGCGGCGGAAGGTTGACGAAGATCGACTTCCGGCGAATGGTGGGGGCCGACAGTGAGGTCGACGGGAAGGAAGAGGGCGGCAGGAGGGAGAGGGCGGCGCGCGGGAGCGGGAGCAGCGAAAGAAGAAAGGAAAAAGAGGGCTGGGATTACGGGTTATGCGACATTTAGCGACGGATTACTTCTGTCGCTAAGCCATCGTAATTCAAAACACGAAAAGGCGACAGAAAATATTCCGTCGCCCAGGCAGTCGCTAAATAGCGACGGAATATAATCCCTCGCAATTCCATCGCTAAATGTCGTATTTATTACGACAAAATATTCTCTCACAAAATCCATCGCTACTTAGCGACGGATTTTGCGAGGGAAAATATTCTCTCGCTATTTTCGTAAAATTTTCCAATTAAAGCGACAGATGCATTTCTCTCGTTAATTCGTCGCTAAGTCGCGATAGAATAATGTCGTCGCTAAATTCCGTCGCTAATCAACTGTTTTTTTGTAGTGGCAATGGTTTCTCATGTAACTATGCCCCCAAGATACACCCAAGTTTTTGCCTACTCACGAAAATCGAGCTATGCTCTGCACTATAAGACTGATAACCTTGACACGATTCACCTTGAACAACCTCTTAACTAGGTTAGGTTGATTCGGGTTTAACATAGAGAATTGGGTATGAATTTTAGGTTTAAATATGTGTTTAGATCCTGTATGTAAGTGGGTATGGATATGAACTGTAAGTGGGTATAAATCTTAGGTACGAATCTAAACTGCAATTGAGTATGTATCTTAGGTATGTATCTGAACTGCAACTGGAGTTGAATTGAAAAAGGCAACTAGATCTGGATTCTATAACAAGAAAGTGAGTCAAGCTCAAGGAGAGAGAGAGAGAGAGGACAACTTGAGAAATATGAGAAGAATGAGAGAGGACTGGAGTTTATATAGGCCTCAGCTCCGGCCCACTTACAAAGGTCATAAAGAGGCCTTAAATGAGTTCAAACAATCAACAATAATGGGTCATAATGACCCAAAAGAGTAGCCCAAGGAGGGCATCAAAAAAGAGAAAGGTTCTATCCAAAATGACCCTGGTAAGGTTAAGACTGTTCTAAGCCAAGTTAAGGTTCAAGGTCAAAAGATATACAAACCTAAGATCTAATGCCCTTGAGAGCCTTGCCTTCTAACGCAACCCTTAGAATATATGGACAGGAAGATTTTCTACAACTTTCAATATGAGATTAAACTTGTAGTAAAGATAATAAATTCATAAACTTAGCAAAATGATAAAAAAGAATAGGGAATTTAGATAGTTTTGAGATAAAACCCAACCCCCCACGTAGATTAAAACTATAAAAAAGACTCAAGAGATCGATCGTAAAGATCCACTACATAAATGAAGGTATTTTGGGGTTTAAACCTTCACATTAGTATTACTTAGTCAGTCTGGAACCCAATAATATTAGCCTTTTCAGAATCCTAATTGACTTTTCAGACACTCTAATAAACATTTTCACTTCAGGTGATCTTAATGTATTTGTCAATATTTTGAAATTACACATTAAGGGTCTTGTGTTGTATCACATTTTAATAAGTGGTCTAGAAACAAAGTTCAAGTCCAATAGAAAGTGACCCCACCTTTACATGAATCTTATTAAGAATTCAATTTAAACTCAA